>NW_013954484.1:2193-12874 GCF_001266775.1 Austrofundulus limnaeus | reverse complement strand
GATTTTTGTTACCAAAATCTTTCAGTGCCATAACTGGCCCAGTTGTGTTTTGATTTTTGTTACCAAAATCTTTCAGTGCCATAACTGGCCTAGTTGTGTTTTGATTTTTGTTACCAAAATCTTTCAGTGCCATAACTGGCCCATTTGTGTTGTGATTTTTTGGACCCAAATCTGGCAGTGCCACAACTGGCCCGGTTGTGGTTTGGTTTCTGTGGCTCGAATCCATCAGTGCCACAACTGGCCCAGTTAAGAGAACTCTTGATTATTGTTTATTAGGTTTTTAGCAGCTTTACTAACACAGAAAATATATTTCTGCCAGCCAATAAAAGTTCTGGCCCTTGGTTCTGTTTGTGCTCATTAGTAAATACCAGTTTTACAGATATGTGATCGTGAGTAATTCTCAGTAAAACATAATTTCACACTTTGGCTTAAAAATAGCTTCTGTTGTGTTAACAGACAAATTCTTCTGTTCACCAAACTTAAACTGTAGATTAATCCAAACCACATTTGTGTTCAGTTAATTCTCTTTAACTTTAAATAATTTTCAGTATTGCTACTCTGACGTGGTTTTATCCTGAGTTTTCCCTCGTTATTACACAAATAAAGCAAACTGAATCAAAAACCGATTAAACAGCTACCTCTGAGATTACACCTTCAGTTAAAGAGGTTTGTTAAATAACTCGCTTTGTGYTCCTGTTTTTTTTATTTAATTTTTGTCACGTTTAAGAAAAGCACAAAAGCTTCAGGCAACAACAGAATTTCAATATCTTTACTAATCGTTTCTTTCATTAAAGATTTGGCTTCAAGCTGTGGGCATGAAATCTCACTGTTTTCCATCGAACTCAGATCTTTTTTGTGTGTGTGGATTCACTCTTTAAAAGTGCAGCCAAGAGGATGATGTCAGCCCCTTGTTCTCTATCGAATCCAAGTTTAGACGGGGGGGCTCTATAAATGTAGTCGACAAGAGATAGGATGTGAAAGTGTTCCCTGATCTCTTCTGAAGCTAAATGATGTCATGGAAAAMAACTCTAAAAAACTACTTAGAAACCCTGCAGAACCATCTGAACGTGTTGGTCTAAAACAGTTTTAGAGGGTATGGCTCTGATTAATCCAACTGCAGGGTTAAAAACAAACTGCAGAGACCATGAAGACCAGACTTCTGGTTCAGCCCAGACAATCAGARGAGGAAAGATCTGCAGTAACAGATGCAGACGTTTAAGATTTATGGTAAAGTGTCAGCAGCTTCAATAGATCATGTTTAGACCTTACGATTATTGCATTTCTTTCTCTAAAAACCGAGTCCCGGTCTGTATGTCCCAGCTATTTTTGAACCCTGTACACCTCCAGCTGGTGGTGGGATGCCGTCATTTTGCAGTTAAAATAATCAACATGCATTATGGGAGATGTAGTTTGTGATCAATGCTGGTTTTGGCCTTAATTGTAGGCCCTCTCACCCATTATTTGCTGGGGTATTCAAATAATTTGTTTTCCCTTCTTGCTTCTGAAATCAATGGGTGTCCTGAGACTTTTGACTCACCCTGTATAAAATTGTGCAGCTGTGACTGAAGCAGCCGGGTTCTAGATGATAACTGTTCACTGTGTAAGAATGAGCAATCTTGTTTTGTTTCTTGGTTTCTTTCAGATGCACAGATTTGTTTCCTTTTGTATTTGAAGATCTGAGTTGTGGGATCATCATGATTCAGTTCTGTCAGCTGAAGTAGAGAGTTGCTGCTCAGGTTGCCACTTACAAGGGGAGAGGGTGGATCCTGGGACAGCCAGGACTCYGTAGGACTGAGGCAGGCATTAATAATAGTCTCTGTTATGTAAAGGGACAACTCTTCCCGTTTCACCTCTGATCCAAAACCAAACTCTGTTCAGTCCAGTGAGCTGAGAGTGGAACGTTGACCAGGAAAAACCCATAAATCTTTCCTCCTGGCACCCAATCATGCTGGATCTGACGGAGGCCCGGAGAGACTGAACGATGAGGCTTCGCTCCAGGAACCACCAGCAGCGTTTGGAGGAGCGAAGCTTGTGCCCCCCTGCTGTGATTCTGTGSCAGAAGGTTAAAAAAGATTTGCAGATTTGTTTACTCTGCAAAGCCTGCACAGTACAGGGACGTCTCAGGAGACACAGAAAGCATAAGCTCAGAACTGAAGCTGCAGACCTGAGATCTGATCGACACGAGACGTCAGCAGAATCTGCTACCGAAAGCCTCAAATTACCCAAATGACCSAAAGTTAAACCTGTGATTAACTTGTAATTAATCAACAGAACTGTGTCATTAGGCTGGATCACCGAAATACAAAACAAATATTAGATTATTTAGTCATGGAAACTACATTTGTAGTTTGGCAGAGAAAAAGACGCCTAATTTGAATTCCCATTCTGCGCAGACATGCTGAAATGCAAACATGATAAAATTAAGCTGACTGAAACATCCTTAAATATTCCCTCCAGTCAGACGGCTTCAAATAACATTCAGACACTATCATGAATCATAAGAAGAGATCTTTGAAGAATGTGACACATTTACAGCTTTTTTTTCCTGAGGTGAAATCCCGCCATGAAAAGATGCTGTTTAGACAGCTGCATTTCTCCTCCTCGTCTAACTTTCCAAAGTCTGAGACAAGCAGGGAACTTAAGTGGACTAAATGAGTGTCACCAGGTCCTAATGCCATTAGGCGCTCTTGTAATTTACTGAAACTGATTATATTAGAGGGAAGACATGRTGCTCCCACGATGCCCCGAACAAAGCCTGCCTTCAGGCTGCAGCTCCTCTTAAGGCAGAGAGAAAAACAAGATGAGGAAAAACATGAGTTAAAGTCAGAGGAAGACATGCAAATCTGAAAAAATAACAGAGCAGGAGCGTACAGGGAAAGAGTTTACAAAACAGAAAAAATAACATGCAACTTATGACTTTTCTTTAGAAAAGTGTGTCTTGTGGGTAAATAAGTAAATGCTAAATGCATTTTTTTAAAGTATGTCCCCACTGAGTTTAGTACTTTATAAAGAAACAGCTAGCATGTGTCAAATAAGGCACATCCTAGTATAGGTGGCTTGAGTACAAGTACTTGTACAAAATGTCCCAATACTTGGGACCAATTGATACTAGGATTGGTATTGGGCTTGATGCCAGTATTTTACAAGTGCTTGTACAAAATGTCTGCAATACACGGGACTAATACTCTGTTAAAATTGTGTTACAATTTACACTTCAAGTGAAAATTTGACAGTTTCAGGTTCAAGAAGTTCAGACAAGCTGGAAAAAACATATTTTTTACTTTAATCTGAAAATTGGCAGACCAGTGTGTGGTGGTCCGACTGATTGTCAGACCTCATATTCAGAGGGAACAATGCAGGTTCCGTCCTGGCCAAGGAGCACTRGACCAGCTCTTTACCCTCACTAGTGTCCTCGAGGGGTCATGGGAGTTCGCCCATCCAGTTGATGTGTTTTGTGGACTCGGAGAAGGTGTTTGTGTTACTCTAGGTACACTGTGKGGTGGTGGGGGGTGATCTACAAGTATGGGATTGTGGGTCTGTTGTTACGGGCCGTTCAGTCCCTATACAAGCGGTGCGAGAGTTTGGTTCGTATTGCCAGCAGTAGGTCGAACCCCTTCAGTGTGGAGCTCTGTCAGGGCTGCCCGTCGTCACAGATTCTGTTCACAGCTTTTATTCTCGGTGCAGCCAGTGGGGGCTGAGGGGGTCCGGTTCTGTGGCCTCAGGATTCTGACTCTGCTGTTTGCGGATGATGTGGTTCTGTCGGGTCATCGTGTCGTGATCTTCAGCTCTCATTGGAGCGGTTCACAGCTGAGTGTGAAGCGGCTGTGATGAGGATCAGCTCCAAAYATGAGGCCATGATCCTCTGTTAGAATTGTGGATTGCTCTCTCTGGGTTGGGGGTGAGGTTCTGCTTCAAGTGGAGGGGTTCAAGTATCTTGGGGTCTTGTTCACAAGTGAGGGAAGAATGGAGAGTGAGACTGACAGACGGATCGATGGCGCTTCTGCAGTTTTGCGGACTCTGTACTGGTCTGTTGTGGTGAAGAGGGAGCTGAGCTGTAAGGAAAAACTCTGTTTACCGATCAGTCTACGTACCCTCACCTTTGGCCACAATCTTTGGGTAGTGACCGAAAGAACAAGATCGAGGATACAAGCAGTCGAAATGAGTTTTCTCCACAGGGTAGCTGGACTCTCCCTTAGAGACAGGGTGAGAAGCTCAGTCGTCCAGGAGAGACTCGGAGTAGAGCTGCTGCTCCTCCACGTCGAAAGGAGCCAGTTGAGGTGGTTCAGCCATCTAGYAAGGATGCCTCCTGGACGCCTCCCTAGGGAGGTGCTTCAGGCATGTCCAACTGGGAGGAGACATTGGGGAAGACTYAGGACACGCTGAAGAGACTATGTCTCTCAGCTGGCCTGGGAACACCTTGGAGTCCTCCCAGAAGAGCTGGAAGAGGTGGCTGGGGAAAGAGATGTCTGGGCTTCTTCTCTTGGAACGAGTGAAGATAATAGATGGATGTTATTTTTTTAATTTTAAAATGTTGCAACCATATATATTATACTTATTTTAATCTAGTCAGAGGGGCTGTAGGCCTATGAAGGAGAGCCACCTTGTTCTAAATAAAATAAATTTGTTTTTAAAATCACTGTGTAATGTWTAGGTTCTAACTCAGTACTTGGCATTAACTCTATGTGCGAGTGACCAAACTGATGTACTAGTACCCTTTCTTGGTCTGAGAAAAACTGGTACTAGGACACCCCTTGTTGAAGCCAAGAAATACAAATTTTGGTGCGTAAAGACCAACACTGAATGAGACTAATGAAATTCCTTTGGTGAACTTTTTGTACACTGTTAGAAAACAGAGGTCAGAAAATATTAATGCTGTATTGAATTGAAAAACAAAACATGTTCTTTACTTTGGTGCAAATGAGACTCAGGCAATAAATACAGAATTAGACTTKAATGTTAAATGTTAGTAAGTRAGCCAATTAATACCACAGCTGTACCAAATAACAGATCATTTATTCAGTCTTAACTTTTGGTCCTGCGTTCAGAGAGCCAGCACATTTCAAACACGTTCATTCAGATCTGGACACTCCCTAGGGGCAAGCATTCCCATCGATTGGGCAGCCTCTTTATCACGTGACCGGATCTATAAAAACAGACTGAATATTAATGAAAAAAATAGTTAAATGTTGTGAGTGATTAAAGCYATGTGTTAACTAATCAGGTGACCGTAACAAAAGCCCCTTAAAACAGACTGCACATCAAYTAAATCACAGGTTAATCATAAAATGAGATCATTACGCAAAATAGGTTATCAAGACATATCYTAGTTCTTTTAGGAAATAAAACCGTATATTAAAAATCAGTAATAAACAGAATAAATTTCTTGACTCATACCAGTAAGTTCCTCTATAAGACAGTCTAACAGTTACATCATCTGTTCACGTCATGATAAAAACTGAACTGGCTGTCATGGTGTATAATGGTCAGCTTTAGTGCACCCAACGTTTTCCTCTCCCTCTGCACTTTGGGAGAATTAAATATTTATCACAGGTCTGATGGTTCTGCAGTCAAGCTGTGACGTGATCCCGGAGTGAAACAGTGTGTGGGTTTCACTCGTTTATTCTTTCAAAAGCCCAGTGGGGTGAAGAGATGCTYGTTTTATAAAAGAGACATTTTTTTTAACTTTAGCCAGAGGCTATTTGAAGTTTTATCCACCTCTGTGCTGTTCGTGTTTGTAAAAACAAATATTTCTGTTGGCTTTAAACCCGAACCTGAACGACAACTTCCAGACAGTAACTGTGACAGCAGAATTTCTATGAATGTGTCAAGTGTTTTCCCTGAAGATACTCCACAGATTTAAACAAATTATAAACATGTCAAATCCTGACAAAGCTGGGACGTTACAATGATTTGYAAAAAACTATAAAGCCAGACAAGGTTGAGTCAGGTCCTCTGAACGGGTTCTTCTTTGGTGAAACACTTTGTCTTTTAACAAAAGAGCTGCAGGTAAACTCAGCTTTGTAAGAAGTCCCTTCACATCATAGATCAACTGTGCGACTAATTGAACCTTGTTAGGTTTTCCTACCTGGATTATTGAACGTGCATCAGGACACTATAAACATATATTTTATTTACAATGGGACGTAGCAAACATGAAATGTTTCAGTCAGGGATGGTTTGTAACATTTCAATATGTCTTTGATATTCAACTCATGAACACAACATAAAACCAATCAAAATGCAAAAAATAAAAACTAAAAACAAACAGAGGCCAGAAAAGGGCTTGAAAATAAAAAAAAGTGGAGTATTCTTCCCAAACATCATGTTGGAAACATTCAGAATGCAGGTCTGTACGCTGAGACATCTTTGACACGGTGTCACCAGAATATCAACAACTTAACGAGACATCAGTCAAGAAGTCATGATATTTTTTCATGTTACCTGTGAGAACTCAGCTGATTGCATCCTTCATAGTTTTCATAAAAAAACAGCAATTACATGTCTTACTTCTTATTTTCTAAGGACTCTTTAAAGGCTTCAACCGTTATCACTGAGCTGAAGGATGTTTTTTGAGGTTTATTTTAAATGAGACGGTCAGGTTGGACTTTAAAAACAACAATCACTCAAATAATAAACCTAATGAAGCTTTTAATAATTAGACAGCCATTTGTTTTCCTGAGGAGCAGCTGATATGAATAGCAGGACTCAGATTCATCTGTTCCGTCTTCTGATGTGAAAAAATCTGCAAACTTGACGATAAACAACTGAACCACGACCACGTCTTGATTTTTGGAAGATTTTTTTATGCTTTCCTCATCTAAAATCTTCAGGGCCCCTAATGAGGCGTGTTCCTGCCAAAACTGTTTTGGTTGCTATTTAATTTGGCAGATAATCACCCTGTTTGTCATCTAGCAGACATGAAACAAATTAGCATTCACAGGGAGTTTCGCTCCTGGCCGCCTGCTGCATGTACTTTCACCATTCAGTCTCATTTTACCTCTGATTAGAGCGATGTAAATCTCAGGGGAAATATCCGGCTCTGTTGAGGCTAAACGTTTCCCCATGATCTCCGGTAAATTGACGCAGTGAAAAATCTCCATTTAGCTGCATTTTCGTCAGCTTCTTTTGCTGCTGTTCAGTTGTACTGGGAAGTCGGAATTTCCCACTAAGTCATAAATTTAAACTCCAGTGAGAATTCCCTGTCAGGAAGAGGGAGCTWCTCCACGTACTCAAGCTCAGAAGTCAAAATGCCAGCCACTCAACAGTGAGTACAACTCTTGTTTTTATTTTTAATAGTATTTCTGTATTATTTATAACACATTTAGTTAGTCATACACATAGTACTGCGTAGAAAGAAGATGTATCAAAACTCTGTTTCTACGCAGGAAACACCATGTAGAGCACAGTTATTGTTTGTTAGCAGTGTTTAGCTGGAGTAAGGAGGAACATGACTTGGTGTTTAGTCAAAGTTGCCCTTTGAGGACAACCATGATGCTCATGTGGCCCTCTGTGAAAATGAGTTTGACACAGCTTTATTATGTCATTATTATCTAATTATTTGTTGTGTCAGGCTTGGATAACTGCCTCTGTTTGAGCCCAGTCCTGCTCTGATGGTTAAGTACTTAGAAATGAAATTCCTGGGATATTGAGGTTCCTAACAGTAAATCCAACTCGTTACGGGTTGGTAAATCATTGTCAGGAGACTGGGATGGTTAGCAACAGTTGCTAACAGATAATCCCCTCAGGATTGGTTGTAGACCAATGCAAGGATAAAACTGAGTGAACACTGAACTTTGATTTCCTATTTTTATCTGTATTTTCCATGTCTGACTGAGCTGCTGACGGCTAATCTCTCAGGTGTTTTTGTTCACACTGACAGCCTGTCATGGTTCTAACTATTACCTTTGTGTGACATGCTCTGTTTGACGTGATGTTGGACAGGTTGGAGCAGAGCTGTAGGTGAAATTCCCACTTTGTAGCCGCTGTGACCGTGATGAGGGCTGCTTGACAGCGTTTTCTAYAGATTCAATGTGCCCACATGTATGAAACTTTATGAAGCCTTTTAAGGGCACAGCAGGACACGGCAGCATCTGATGTAAGATCTCTACACGCACAAAAGCAGAGTGATTCATCCACTGGTGGTCATACCAGAGCACAGCCTTCTGCATTTAGGTGTGACTAGAAATAACCACTTTAGAGCAGTGTTTCTCAAAGTTGGGGTTGGGACCCAAAGTGGGGTCCCAAAACATCAAGGTGGGGTCCTGAAAATWTTTTCTGAATTAATGACATTTTTGCCTTAGTTGTTACAAATGAGTGAGGTTAGTATATTTAAAATGGCTAAATGTAGTATAAAAAATATTGTTACTGTGCCCATGTTTAGTTGACCTGATACAAATGTTTATCATCCAAAAACAGTTGGGGGCTCAGGTCTCTGCTAAATATTGTTACTATGTTGTGGGTCAAAAGCTGAAAAAGTTGGGAACCACTGCACTTTGGTTACCAAAGTTGGACTTGGGACCCAATTATGGGTCATGAAGCACCTTGGATAATCTCCCGAAATCAATTTAAAGGGTAATAAAATAATTGCTGATGCAATATTTTCCCTATAAWTATTACAAAAACACAAAATAAGTAAAAATAAGTATTTATATTTGTGTATAAGCTGTTTAGCTTGTCAAAAAGCCTGTGTTTTAAGGGTTATCAATGAAGCTAATATACTCAGACCAGTAATATTTGGGGTCACAAGTTTTTGCCATGGATATTTTGGGGGTCAGAAGACAAAAAGTTTGGGAATCACTGCTTTAGAGTAAGACCCTGCAGTGTGAAGTTGAAATGAAATATGATATTTGGACAGCAGTTCAGCTAATCTGCKAAAAGCTAATGACAAATCTAACAGAGCCGAGGCTGAGTTTTCTGATTACATGTACCTTTTCAGCTGCTTGTAGTTTGAACTGTTTGATGGACCAAGCAATGGTTTTATGACCTTTTGACCAAGATTCTGACATTTCTGTGGATACCACTGGTCTGTTTGAATGACAGACCTCGTGTTTATCATTTAGCGTTAGCGTCCACTAATTTTCAGCACAGCTAATCAAAAATCTGTATCMCTAAACATGTAAAAATAACATTAGCAGCCAATGCTAAACAAGTAAAAATTAGTGTAASTTAACACTAACAGCTAATCACTAACTGCTAAGATGACTGTCACTCAGTCAGCAGTGGTCAGCTGATTTTTTATGTATTTATATATATCTATTAGGGGTGTAATGATACAGAAAAATCACAATTAGGTTTGAGTCGATACGTTAGTGTCATGGTTCAATATTTTATTATACAAAAAAAGAGAGAAATTTCCATGCATGTTAACTTGTAATTTATTGAAATTAATTCTGAACATTCGTTTAACCTCAAAAGTACAGTTTTTAAATTAAATGTTGCTGAAACAGCAAGTTTCTTCAAGTACCCCCGGCTGCGGAACACGGAATGGGGCGGGGTCGTACAGTACACGGTGTTGGACGTCCAATGGGCGTGGTCACGACTTGTTGGGTTAATATGAGGCTTGAAAAATCGGGAGTGGTTAATTTTASAATTTAGCATTTGGGGTTGGTTAATTTTAGAGTTGAGGGCAGGGTCAGACGTCCGAACCGGCCTATAATCTGACCCCGCCCTGTTCCATGGTCTGCAGCCATGGATTATTCAGTTGCTTTGTGGATCTGTGCTCGACAATGCGGCTTAGAGTTGAACACAGATCCGCTGAGCCTTCGACACAGCTCATCTTCAGAAAATAAGATGTTAAAAGAAATATTGAAAATCTATATTGTCCAAGACAAGTACTTATTGAACCTAAAGCACTGCATTGAACAGTTAGATACAGTTACATGTATTGTTGCACCCCTAGTTGTTGCGTTGTCGTGGGTAGCAGAAAGTATGGAGGTAATGAGTAACTTGTGTGAGGGACTGTCGAACACAGATCCACTGATCCTTCAACACAGAGCATCTTCAGAAGACAAGATGATAAAATAAATTATAAAATCTGTATTGTTCCAAACATACTGTGTGTTGAACCTAAAGCTCTGTTCAATCAGATCAAACAGCCTGACACGACCCTGAGGAACACCGACTCCCGCTGATGAAAACAGGAAACACCTGGTGAGGTGTGACCACCTTTAGCTCAGAAAYGGGTCACACTAAAAGTTCTGATGTCTGCTCGCTCTCCTGTTCTTATTATAAGATGTTTGTGGAACCAGAACCAGAACCAGAACGGGTTCTGTTCAGTTTTTGCCACATTTAGAAACAGTTTTTGGGWTGTCCAGGTGTACCCGGAGCTGCAGGACCCGTCTCAGGCCTGCCTGCCTGCGTCGTCCTTCCTCACCTGTTCCTCTGACAACACCATCCGACTGTGGAACACCGACCCCCCCACTGGACCCAGGAACCTCTACAGCCAGGTGAGACCCTGGCCTCGGCCCACTGTAGGGTTCCTCCTCAGGACAGCTTGATGAGTCGGCATGTTTCAGGACCTGCTGAGGATCCTGCATGTGGGGGAGAGGACCGGGGGCAAGGCAGGGGTACGAGTCCTGGCTGTCAGTCCTGATGGACAGCACCTGGCTGCTGGAGACTGCTGTGGAAACCTGCGGTGAGACACACACACACACACACACACACACACACACACACACACACA
>NW_013954484.1:0-1193 GCF_001266775.1 Austrofundulus limnaeus | reverse complement strand
ACACACACACACACACACACACACACACACACACACACACACACACACACACACACACACACACACACAGGTGTTCCAGCCTCTGACAGATGTTGTGTTTCAGGATCTTTGCTCTGCAGTTTCTGGATGAGCTGGTGAAGATTGAAGCTCACAACTCAGATGTTCTGTGTCTGGAGTTCTCTCCTCCCTCCACAGGTGAGCAGCTCGCACAGGTGACATCACTGCAGTCAGTTCTGATGGTTCTGAAACCTGTCCTGTGTTTCAGGTGTGAAGCTGTTGGCCTCAGCCAGCAGGGACCGTCTGATCCACATCTTCAACGTGGACAGGAGTTACAGCCTGGAGCAAACCCTGAGTGACCACTCAGCATCTATCACTGCTGTGAAGTTCACAGGTAGGCTCAGGTGTTTCACACCTGCTTTCACTGCTCCAATCATCAGTCAGAGTGTGAATCAGCTGAACCAGGTCACTTCCTGTGTTCCAGGTGAGGGTCAGGAGGTCCAGATCGTGAGCTGTGGAGCCGACAAGAGCATCTACTTCCAGACAGCAGAGCAGGTCAGAACCAGATCCAGGATGATCTGACTGAAAGCAGGACTAATTTAGATCCGCAGCAGGACCACGGTCCCAAAGTATGTTTTTTATTTTTACAGCTGCCCAGGAACGGTCTAAACTAGCAATAATTAAAAAAGATCTCAAACAGACCACTGGAGCCAGAGAAGTCACGTGTTGAAGCTCAGTCAGCCTCTGGTTTCAGCCCCTGTGCAGCTGAACTCTTCCTGTTTGGTTCAAACTCTGTCCTGATAAAGTTAACGTCTGAAGTTGTTTTTGTTTGTTTTCTTCTGGTCCAGACCGCAGAGGGCCTGATGTTTTCCAGGAGTCACCACGTGGTGGAGAAGACCACCTTGTACGACATGGACCTGGACTCCTCCAGGACTCACGTGGCCATCGCCTGTCAGGACCGAAACATCAGGTGGAACAAAGCAACCTGTCAAAGTTAAAACAGTAAACTCTCAGCAGCGATGTGGATAAACCCAGTCTGCAGCAGAGAGACGACTGACAGCCATGTTTAGTTTTAATTCASATTTCTGGGTGAATCTTTAAAATTTTGCAAAACGGAAAAACTGAAGAAATGTGAATCTGACGTGTGTGTGTGTGTGTGTGTGTGTGTGTGTGTGTGTGTGTGTGTGTGTGTGTGT
>NW_013954483.1:25295-29595 GCF_001266775.1 Austrofundulus limnaeus | reverse complement strand
GACTGAAGAAGTCTCTTGGAGGAGAGACGAAACGTTTCATTAGAGAAGAACCCGTCCAGAAGACCTATACAATTATTTTCTTTTTGATTTTTTACCTGGATTACTGAGATGCATCAGGACGTTTTGTTCAGAGTTGTTGTACTACAATTTGACATTCTCTGTACCTAAATTTGAAAATTTCAAAGAGTTTTTTTTGTGATATGAACGCTACTGCTTTTTTAAAGTTTAATTTTATGCAAACACATTGACAAAAACATGATAAAACATCCTGTAATAAGATTATTTTTGTTCACATTCAGAATTTTGTGCAAGAATTTAGCTAAAATGATTACAACAAATGAGCAATAACAGTAAAAATACTTAAAAGCCATTGTTTTCTAAACACAGTGATGTCATCAGTGAACTATGCAAAGTATTATTTTGTAATGAATTTGTTTCTTTTAATCAAAATTTTAATTAGTCCTTCATTAGATATTTTGTTAACAAGTAAAAACATAAGCGCCCACCATCTCCTTTTAGTGCTGGCTTATATTAAAGATAAAATAAAAAATAAAATTTGTGAAGTTTAACTCAAAGTATCAACAAAAAAGTCCTTGCTGCAACAATATTCAGACGTTAAAAAAATTGTAACTTGCAGCCACTTTTGTTCATTTAAAACACTAAATGATGGGATTAAAACTACTAGCACATGAAAGAACTCATTCAGTTTGAAGCCTTCTGAAAACATTTTTATTTTGCTGAGCTCTTTGCAGCGCCCACATTTTTTTTGCCTGATTTCCTCCCTCTTTATTTTACACTCCTTGTTATCCCACTCCTCATTAAGCTGCACCAAACCCCCGTCGTGTGAGCTGCCAAAACACAGGATATGAGGAAATGTCAGATGTTATCCTTTGACAGCCTTATGTAACTCATGAGCGTATGTCAGCAGTAATCCTCTTACAGGGGAGAGGCCTTGCTTCAGTGGGAAACAAAACACAGTTTGCCTCCTCTGTCCCCGGCTTTTAATAATGTAAATTGAGTTTTCTTCCCCTATTTATTTATTATTTATTTATTTTTAGTTAAGGCCATAGCAGCAGAGTAATCCATGTTGGAGGACAAGCCTCTCTAATCTGTGATTACTTCAGAATGATCAGAGTGAGGTTTGTTAAACACGTGGTTGAGCATTAAAGTACATCTGAAGGGATTTCCAGCAGTACTGATCACTATAAATTATGTAAAGAGTAAATATAAGTTCTAATGATGGTGATGAACTCATTCAGAACCATCTT
Organism: Austrofundulus limnaeus; assembly: GCF_001266775.1. Classification (NCBI taxonomy): domain Eukaryota; kingdom Metazoa; phylum Chordata; class Actinopteri; order Cyprinodontiformes; family Rivulidae; genus Austrofundulus; species Austrofundulus limnaeus. The sequence continues at coordinate 28,327 of NW_013954483.1, read as the reverse complement.
AATCAGCTGGAATCCAAAACTCACAACATTACAGTTTATGAACTAATCAAGAAGGAAATAAATATTCATACATGTCAACTTGTACGGATTAAGTTAGTTTAGATTAAGTGAATTATAAGGATTTTACATCATTTAGCAGGTATACGGGCATATAGAGCAATCTCATGGATTTTTTTTCAAGTCTTATGGATTTTTTCAAAACCTCATTTTCAACATGTCAGAGCCTGTAGGATGATTTAAAAAACAATGAATGACATCAAATAGCCATCTTCCAACCTGTTCTGCTAGAAATATATTTTGAAACTTTTCCGCTCTCCTCCTGCTTCACAGCTGGCGCTTTCATATCCGCAGCCGACAGACAGACCCCCTAATAAAAGCTGTTATAAACAATTCATATAACCCAACAGTCATCTATTTTACTTTTATTTGGCAGTAACTTGAATAATATAATCTCATTTTATGAGATAATAAACTGACTGTGTGAATCCGTGCTGATATAAACACAATGGACTCTGGTTCTCCCTGGTGGCAAAAATGAAAATCACATGATCAGATAAAATGAATTTTAGTTCCTGAGCAACAGGAAACTTAATTAATATTTAATTAGACTAATTAACAATTACCATAGTTCCAGTTTAGATTACATTTATATACTTTTAGTTTTTGGTGTGAACTACATTTAAGTCAACAAAATGTTCATGCCTGACTTTCTGACTTAAACTTGTTTTATGTTAAATGACAAAGTTGTAGCTGTTTTGGTCAATTTTTATAATAACATGTAAAACCTCATATACAATCCTGGCATGTTAAAGCTCAGAGCTTGTGTTGTAAATGACTCTCAGTGACTATCAGATTAAATTTTAGCCTAACATGAGCAAAACTGGCTGTGTTTTATCTGTTTATGTGTTGGCTAATTTCCATTTATTGTGGCAACTTTCTTGATTTGGATTGACTCCAAAAGTGAATGAGTTGTAAATTTGGATCAAATGTTTACTTTTTGAAAGTTTCTTTACAATAACATCAATGGTTCATGAGAATTTTTGCTAACAGAGTAGACATCTAACAGTTAATGCTAATGTTTTAAGCAAACTTGCACCTAACCCTAACCTTAAARCCTAACCTTAAACCTTGTGAGCTAATCTCAGCAACCATGCTAAATTTTAAAACAATTCTGTTAATTTGATGGAATTAGTCAGTTTTTGTGTTTTATAATAATGTCTGCCTGTGGCAGCCATCTTGAATCAGGTTGCCTACAAAAGTTAATGAGTTGTTGCTGCACATCTAATGAATCTTTCCTGAAAGCTGTATAAAAATCTGTCCTGTGATTCACACGATATTTTGCTAACAGGCAATTGCTGGCAAAAACTAGCTTATCACATATTTAACTATTTTGACAGAAACACAACAGAAGTAGTGATATGTTTAAATATGAATAGTTATTTTTGTTACTAAAGCTGATTAAATGAAATAAAATCTTAGTATCAGTTATTGATAAAAATGTTTGAAATTTCACATTTGTAGCGAAAATGAAAAAGACACGTAAAGACTTTTTTTTTACAATAAATTGTGTTTATTACTGCAATTATTAATCTAAGCTCAAATGGAAAGCATCTCTGTCTCTGATAGAAGTGACATTAGCCTCTTTATGTGACTAAAGCAGAGCAGAAGGCCTGACATTCATTTAAATCGTTTATTTTTCTTTATAATAAAGCAAAATATGAACTCCTCAAAGGAGAAATGAAAACAGTCTGTTTTCTCTATGGAGATGATCCAGTCACATGAATCAGACAAAATAAAATTAATCTAGAAATGTATGTTTTTAAATCCACATTCAGGAGCTGAAGCTGGATGCTGCTGAGAATCCGAACAGAAGAAATTAGCAAAACTTCCTGCCACCCCCATGAGATGTGAGTTCGTACTCAGACACTCCATACTCTGCTGGATACAGTTCTGAATGTGTCCAACAGGAGGTGCTGGTCTACCATGAGGGTCCTCCTTATGCAGGCAGACCAGATCTCTGAAGAGTGAAAACCTGTGAATGAGAAATTTACTTGTAAACCCCTACAAACTTTTAACATTTCATATAGTTTTCATTGCTTGTTTGTTTGTTCTTTGTATCTGAGAAKATATGGGACATAAGTGTAAAATAAAAGGTTTAAAAAACGTCACTAAYGCATTTTTCATTATTTAGCTCACTCTTCTTGCGTTTTGATCAATTTTACTCATTTAAATTTTAAAAGTTATGTCTAAATGTAAAATAATGAATCTGAATGTGTAAATCCAAATGTAAATGTTAAATCTTTAATGTTATGATAAAATGTTGAAGCTTATGTAACAGTGTTTTAAGTTGAAAGAACTCCACTTGTATGGCGGCAAAATAATGTCAGAACTGTCGCGAGAAAAAACAACATTTCGCGCGCGCAAATTCATATCGACGCGAGAGGGTTTTCATATCCGCGCGAGAGGGGATTGAGCTCCGCGAGCGGACATTTGCTCGCACGCGCGCATTGTCTCCTTTCATGCACAGAATCTCTCGGCCCGCGTGCGCGCACACACTATTACCCTCGCGCGTCTTTTTTTTTTTCATTCCCCCCTCGCGCGAGCTTCCTCTGCTGCTCGCTCGCCAATTACTTTTGGCATAAGGTGGGCGGATCCAGTTGGGGTTCTGTTGCTACATGATTGGTTACAGTGCCTATCTTCTGTGATTGGCCGGCCTTAGAATAAAAGCGGAAGAAGAAGCGTCTGCGGACTGGAGTGTGGTCAAAGCTATGAAGGCATGGCAGACCATCAACAGGTGAATCACGTCTATCTTGATATGCTTAATTGTCTGTGTGTAACACAAATTATCATTTTCTTTAGCTCAACATTTACTAAGTAACTTTCCAAACATTGCCTCCATTATCTGTCTGCAGTAGCACTTGGTAATTTGATGGCCCACCTAAGCTAACACTATCTGACTAGTCTCTTTTGTTTATATTTGTGCAGACACAGATGCAAAATGCTGCCATGCGGGTAGTTGCACTAATAAGAAG
>NW_013954483.1:4682-24295 GCF_001266775.1 Austrofundulus limnaeus | reverse complement strand
TTAGTCGATCCGTCCCGGCTCCCACCGCCACGCGTCCAGGCCGGCAASTCCAMYYCARGCGCTCCGTCCAAACACGAGGGACAATCCGAGGGTTGAGGGACTCCATCCATATCCGCCACTCCACCAAGACATGCCGCAACAGCAGGAAGCCAGAGAAACCAGCCCAACCGGCAAGGTAGATGATATTTACCAAAGTTAGGATAACTTATGGTCGATGCTTGTACACACGCCATAGGACGCTTGTGGGCTGTTTATCGAAAATGATGTCCGTCATTTGCGTCATTGCATTTCTGTCATTTCTATCATAACCCAATTTTAAATACCTGTCTAAAACATCCTGCTCATAATCATGTATTTGCAATAACCTATCATATTCATCTATTACGAAATTGTACATGAGAATGTGTCAACTTTAATTCAATTAGTTTTTTTTTGTCTTCATAAAATTAATGGTATTTATCTAATGACAATAACTAAATTGTTAGGGTAAAGACATTAAGCCACATAAGCTCCAAATCATTGACTTATCAAAATCCTTTGTTTAAAATAAATTGGTGACCCAAAAATAAATAATACCTATGAATTCTAACATTGTGATGATTCATAGTTTACCCACTTTAGACATGCAAACAAATGCAAAACAAATGCATGTCTATTATGCATAGAAACTCCATCACAAAGTGGGAAAGTTCAGAATCCAAGATATACCACAACTCAGCAGTGAGAACAACTTTTACTTTTAATAGTATTTCTGTATTATTTATTTCACATTCAGTAAGTCATACATGTAGTACATTTCTGTGTTTATAAGAGAACAAAACACTGTTTCTATGCAGGAAATACTATGTAGAGCTCAGTAATTATTTGTTACAGGTGCTCATATGCAGCAATGAGACAAGGAATGTGACATTTCATGTTTAGTCAAAAGAATTAACATAAAATGCTGAAGTTAATTACAACTGGCCCTTTAAGGCCTGTCAGAAATTTAAAAGGAGGGAAGCCTAAAGGCATAGCCTGGCCCTTGCCTCAGTGGTGGATGCTGGTCTTTCAAGAAGAGGAAGCTCAGTTTTGGCCCACATCATAAAATGTGTTGTTTTATAAATTCTACCCTCTGTTCCTTTTCAAGAAAATGATCTGTGACCCTGTCACAGACCATTTTTTTAGTTTATAGTATTTATTCATTTCATTAAAAATAAACAAAGCAAAACATCACATACAACAAACCAATACAAATAAAATAAAATGAAAGGCAGCAGAAGAAAAAGATCTTATTACATCTGCTCCTATTTACAAAAAACATTAATTTCAAACAATAGTAAACCAAATAATAAAACAAAACAAAAAATTCAACTCCTCAAACAGTGACTGATACAAATACAAATTAAACAATTTCATATTTCTTTACCAAATTTGCTTTGATCATTTTTTAAAGGAATTAATTGATCCAATGCTTTTACAATCATCTTCCAGATTATTCTATAGTCTTTTACAGCAAACAGCTCACTTTGTCATACCAGGACAGCTGAAAAGACCTGTTACTTTTCCCCACGTTTTGCACCAAATTAATCTGAGGAGTTGATCAGCCCTGCTGTTTAACTCAGTTTTCTTCGCAAGGAAGACTATTAAATGGCTTCGCCAAAATCCGGTCCACAACTTTTAAACTGCCATTATGTGCAGCTTGTTACTGGCGCGAGGCTCGTGTGAAGTGTGTCTGCCTGTGAGCACCCACGCAATTTACACGGGGGTTAGGGGGGTTATAACCCCCCCAATCATTTGATCCAGTCAATATAACCACCCCCCAATAAAATTGCATCATTTAAGGATACATTTATTACATCAATAATTGATTTTCTTTATTCATTTACATTTTTTTGTAAAATTGCTGCATGTTTTAATGCAACCCCCTCGACCCCCTCCCCTGCAAAACACTTGGTATCACCCACCGCTGTCTGTATAAGTGGCCCGGCTCACTGCTGTACGTGCACCGATTGTTGAGGAAGCAGTTGCTGGTGTGAGTGTGGATGTAGTTCAAAGGAAATGAGAAGAGTGCCCAAAAGCGGACAACCAACAGTTTTTAGTTGTTGGTCAACTACACCCCATTGCAAAAAGAGAAAACATCAAAATGAGGTAAACTGATGATTTGTTTACTCTATGCTGCTATGTAGCAGACACAGCAGTGTAGGCATTTTGGCTAGCTCCGTTAATACAACTCTTCACCTAAACTGACCGAGTCAAAAGAAAAATAAGATAAACATAGATATTTGTGCACACGCAGCACTGCAGCTGTGCAAAAGATGCACAGGAAAAGGCTGATTTGCAATTTGTCACGGGCTCATAAAAGTAGCTGCGGAGTCAACAGGAACCTGATGCTTGTGTGTGCATTGATGGTGGAAGCTGAGCGGCAAAACTCTGCCTGAAGTTAGCGTTAAAACTGAGCAAGGCACGAAGAGCAGATGGACAGGGACCTTTACCTGAGTTACAGTTGAATCCCCTGGCTGTGATGGACAACAAGAATCCTCTCTAGATGTATTTACATCATAATTAAAAATGGTTGGTTCTTTAGTTCAGTCAAAATCAAAGCCTTTAATCTTAAAGAAAGCTAAACACATTAAAAGTTAATTCAGATCACTACATTCATCTCACTGCAGCTGCCAATCTTCAGTCCAGTTCTACATGTAGACAGAAAAAGGTTTTGCTCAGTTAATCTGGAAAATATCTACTGGTTCCAGACGTGGTAAATAAAAAAAGCTTCTTCTTTTTATAAAATCTGTGCCAATCCCAAACATAAACCTGTGGGTTTTTTAAAGGTGCAAAATTAACAATCAATAAATCATAGCAATTAATCACAGGGTGTACCATTATTTATTGAACTGTTCTATTTGTCTGAAAATTTACATAATAATGTGTAACATTATTTAAACTAAACTCATTAAACAAGAATATAGGTTTACTCAAGTTACTTTACAAAACTTTTATATATTTAGTTATTAATAACTGTAATATTAGTGCTGAAAACAGGACTGAAGCTGATATTCACAAGCACAGTGGAGAACAACACTGTTATAAAATATTTGTWATATTTTGAAGGCCAAATGAAAATTATGACTTTAAAAGTAGAATGGGCTGCAAACAGAGCAGTAAAACTAAATATAGAGAATCAATCAAATGCAACACTCAACATAATTAATAAAAATAACATGATTTTTAGGACTTTATATTTAGAATAAAATTCAAGCAAATCAATTTACATCATTTACGTTATATAAAAATTTAATTACAACCATGGAGCTGTGAACATGTACTGTTGAGTATAAATTTTAAGGTAATTATTTAGAAATGAGAATAGAATGTCATATTTTGGACACATCATGAACATAGTTTGTTTGAGTTTAAGATCATCTTTTGTCAGATTTGGTGAGCTAAAATCCTGATTTCTATTTCAGTTGTAAGCTGTTATTTATTATCCTTCATTTAAACTAATTACCAAAAAATAATTAAGTCACGTATAATTATTGGAAAAAAAATTATTTGATTCACAACAATTATTAGTATAATTTCAAGTTACTTGTAAACTGGGGAGCTGTCTATGGAAAATTCAGCTATTCGGCTTGGACTAAACCCCTGAATGTTTCAAGACCCTAAAAACACTCCAAGTRGTGCCTCTACTTTATGATTTAATTTGTTTGGGGAGGGAACTCTTAGCTACAATTATTTATAATGTGAAATCATTTCCTCATTGAAAGGAACTGAACTACTCAGTCTCCCTTTGCTGCTTTTCACACATTTGTGATGCTGAAAATGCAAAGACTGCTGCTGCTGCATTTTACATGTCAGCTCTTTTATCCAAGTCATTTTTGGTAGTGATTACCATTAGTAAAACCATAATAATTTGAAACTGCCGTGGTCTTGCAAGTGCTTTAACACAGCTGAAATGAACTGGTTAAACACACAGCTGTAACTCTCTTGTTGTTTTTTAGGTAACTCTAATGTGATTTCAGTTTACACAATGAACATTTAAGCATACATGTAATTGCTGAAGATGACATGCAGGGTTTTAGTCTGCTCTTGTCATATTATGGCTGTATTTGYTGAATCATGTGTTGTAATTTTTCCGAGTTAAACTGTGGTGAACCATGTAAATACACACTCTTTGAAATTTGTGAAATTAAGTTATGTTATATGGTAAATCTTAAAAATGTAAAATGTGTGTTACTGCCGGAAAAAAATGCAGAAAAATAGTAAGTTTTTTTCTTACTTGCTGAACTGATGCGGAACAGAAAAGGAGCAGAATAAACACAGAGAAAACAGGAAAGTTAAGTAAATCACAGTAAAAGCATTACAATATATTTTAACCCTAAATATCCTGAATCATTTAACAAAAGTAATTAATTCAATAAATAAATGGACAGAGAGCATACCCCCCCCCCAATGTTAGACCTAAAGTTACGCCCTTGCCTGTGAGTGCGTTGTGACGGTGAAGGGACTCAGCAGCACCCGCGCTGGACAGAAACTGCGATGGACGTCAGTATAGAAGTCCGTCTCTAAACACAAGCAGCTAAAAAACCCCACCAGAAATAGAAGCTCGATTTGTTGCAAGTCGTTTTTAACAAAGAAAATGCCGCTAAAAAGGATTAATAAAGTCTCCAGTTCAACTAAGAACAGAAACAAAACTAAAAACTGCTCCCACGGAATGGTTACACCAAAAGATCGCTGATTCGCTCTTTTCACTGTCAATCTAAAAGGGATTCAGCCTCCGACAGATCATCCAATCATCATGTAGAAGCTGAGCGTCCGGGCTGGCTGAGGCCAGCCCACTGCTCCATAGACCCCCAGAGACGGTGAGTGTCCGATGTGCGGGACAAAGCCAGCATTTATCCAATGACTCGTCTCGTTTTGCTGCACTCCTGCTTCACTATTAAACTCTGTGGACACACTGTTTAAAGCACTGTGAAGCTGCGGGAATGAGTGAGAGGAAAGCTGCGTCATTACCAGTGATAAGAAGCTGATTCTGAACAAAAGTTGAGCGTGTTGCAGCGCATATTTAGTGAATGACATGTACTCAAAACAGTATACATTTGATCTTTTTTTTACATTTTAGGAGAAGCTGAGCTTCCCTTGCATTCTTAGAGCAACCACCTCTGCCTTGCCTTCCTATGCAGTTTCGTTCAATTCTAGTTTCTCATCACTGCTCCGTCTGGGATTTCTCCCATAGACAAGGATTTCTTTGGGAGCATTTAATTCGGGCCAATCAGAGAACACAACATCGATTTTCTGCGCAGTGTCTGCTTGTAGTTTATTTTACCTGGGCTTTCTGCACATTGTCTGCTAGTTAGTTTAGCTATGGCAGTGGGGGAAGTGAATGAAGCCAGTCCGTGTTGATAAGGCTTCCAAATTAAATTAAATTTGTCTGACAAAGAATGAAGCTCTTATTTACAGTCGTTTCGTTCAGCTCGGTACTTTTCTCTACCCTCAGTAAGGTTGTTTACAGTGCATACAATTTCCGGTTAGCTTCTTAGCTTAGCCTACTTCACAGTGGAGCTCGCACGCAGACGTCGCGGCCAACTGAGCCAATTGTTTTAAACTTTAGCAGAGGCCACGCCTCCTGCAAGAATTGCTTCTCTATAGCCGAGAGTCCAGACCCTCGTACGAAGCAAAGTGAAGGACAAGGGTCTGGTTTTTACCAGGCTATTAAAGGCAGGGATGGAAGAAAAAATAGCCTGAGACAGAGTGATGATTTTGACGAGGAGGAAGGGTATCTGTTATTTAGATTAGAAGAGGAGCACCAAGAGAAATAACATATTTTTCTTCATGCCCTGACTGAGCAAAATAAAATGTTTTTCTTCATTCCCTGAAAAATTTTATTGGTTGTAAAATTAGTAATCATTTGGGATTAGTGAAGAGGTCTTGATATTGTGACCAATCAGAATAGTATTCTATGCAAAAGTTACTTGTTGTCTTTTGGTAAAGAAAAGTGTTCACTCATAGTAAGAAAAGTCTGGTCTAATGTTGCCTATAAAGCAGAAGTAGAGTATAGTGGAGATCAATTAGGTCCCCTCAGAGGATAAATGGCTCTGCCATCTAACACCGAACGAGAACTCATTCAAGCCCTTTGTGTAGGAGGAAGGAGGAAGGGTCCAACTTAACGACCATCTGCCTAATTCAATGCTGTGTTGGAAAACAACAACAAAACAATCACAAATTGAAATCTTTTTTAATCAGCTTGCCTTCCTTTAAAGCCCCTTTTAAAGCCATAACACTTGATGACTTTCTTCATGACTTAAGCTATTAACTGAAGCTGTAAATGGATGAGTTAATCTGAGCCAGGAGATGGAGACACTGCATGGTGGCAGAGGCAGAGGTAGCGGAAATGGTGGTGAGGTGTTTCTTAACTTCATATCTACTCTCCAGTCATCTTTTCCAGGCACTAATGGAGATATCCTGCTGAGAGGTGCTTTAAGTGTTTCACAGGAGGAGATGATGTGAGGGCATACAGACTGTCATTGTAAACCCAAATGGTCTTTTGTGAACATGAGCTGAAAAACTGTCCAAGCTTCAGATGATAACCCAGAGGCCTGAGGCCTGCATTGGTCGTAATCTGGCAGAAGGATGAATTGGAAATAACTTGAAATATAGGGTGACAATTTGAGTACGCAGCATTAAAGAAAAAAAGTACAAAAAACAAAATACAAAAGTAAAGAGACTCAGGAGGGGGAGAGAGCAGTGAATGGAATAACAGAGCATAGCTGAAAGAAAGAGGCAATGACATTAAATCTGTGGCTGAAAACAGATGATTTCCCATTTAACACTTCATTGCATTCGCTGTTATCCTGGGTCCTTTCTGGCACTGTGACTGCACCACTGCTCTCCTTCTGTTTCACAATAACATACCCTCAAACCATGCACCCTCCACAAACAGTAACACATCCACGCAGCTTCCGCTACACACACCTCCCATTGTTCACCCTCTGTACCGTTCAATATACCCACCACAGAGGCTTTCACCACCATTTTAGACAGCCTGCAGGATACTGTTTGGGGGGTGGGGTGGAATTGGGGTTCAGAAGTGGGAGTGTACGGTGTCCATATAACAACAATCTACCTCCCACACTTCTCTCTGTAGGAAGAGTAATGGACCACAATGAACTCAATGGGAAGCATTGTCAACAGATGTTTTTAGAAAGGGGAAATGATTGCGCCGTAAAGTGGTGAGGACGCGCTCACTTCTATTGAGAAAATTACACCCAAACAAGACCACAGAGACACAGAATGGAAACGGAAAATGGGTCTTTTTAACGCACTGCTGATATTCTTCCATTGGGTTCCACCAGAACAACACTGAGACTGAAACAATATTTTGTTTGTTTCCGTTCATGTGAGCTTCCCAGACTCCTGCCTTGTTTTCACATTTAAACAATGTAGTTATTTGTCTGATCAAAAATTAAAAGAAGCAAATGCCCTCCAGCCACTTACAGTACTCCTTGCTAGTACTGGGTTCAACCCCCTTTGCTTTCAGAACTGTCTTAATTATTCATGTCATAAATTCAGGAAGTTGTTGGAAACGTTCCTAAGAGATTTCAGTCCATATTGACATGACAGCATCATACTAATGCAGGGGTCTGCAACCTTTATGATCAAAACAGCCATTTGTGCTCCTTGTCTCACTAATAAAATGTGTCCGGAGCCACAAAACAAGCTACAAATGTGATTATCAACTGATGGTCCATGGGCCTATTCGAGGCCTTTTCAAAAACTTTTACGGTCATTGGAGGTGACATTATAAAACTAAAAAATATTCTTATTGTTATCATTATATTGTTTATTATTATACACATCAGGACAATAAAAATAACATTTTCATGTAAAGAAGAAAAATACCATTTATAGTTTATACCAAATTTCATAAAAACTAGTACTACGGATTTATTCAGGCATACTTTTTTCTAATTCTTATTATTATGTAGTCTTCAAATTATTTAAAGGCAATTCTGATGAATTTTGAGAGAAAGGTCATATAAAAAATTGGAATATTTAAGTAAACAACAGGCTAACATCAGCTAACATGTTTTCCTTTTTGTATTCATAGTATTGCTCACATTTGCATACATATTGATTTCTGTTGTGGGTAATAAAAACAAAAAAAAATTCTGTTATGTTTGGTCACATTTTCAAGGAGCCACTGCAGAGGGACCAAAGAGCCACATGTGGCCCCAGAGCCACAGGTTGCAGACCCCTGCTTCTTATATGTCAATTGTACATTCATGATGCGTTTCCTGTGCTAATATAGTCCAAAGGTGATCAATTGGACTGTGGAGGCCTCTGAAGTTCACTGAATTGAAACTCATCAAAGCCGGCAATGTTTTTTTTTTACTATTTCTTTTGACTATTTTATTGTCCAATTCCAATATGTCTGTGTAAAAGGTAGCTTTGGTTTCCTGTTCTTAGCTGACAGAAGTGGTACCCTGTGTGGTCTTTTGCTGCTGTAGCCTCACGTTGTGCATTCAGAGATTCTGCATCCTGTTGTTTGTGGTTATTTGAACTACTGTTTTCCCTAATCTTGAATTCAGGACTCTAGAGCAGGGCTATTCAACTAAATTGCTCCGGGGGCCACAGTTACTGCCGGTCAACAGCTGAGGGTCCGAACATCCAGCAATTAAAAATATTATGTAAATAAACCAAGTATTACCTTTGATTTAGTTTATTTTGCTGCATTTAATCATTAATACAACATACAGAACCGTATAAAAGTAGTGATAATTACACATTATCAAAAACAAAAAGAACACATTATGCCTCCTATTAGACACAAATATTATTTTGACATCTCTGACTTGCCAAATTTTTAAACCAATTTTATTGTCACTTTCGTCATTTAATCTTCAACTGCTTGTAGTTTTAAATGTCTTGAGTGTTTATAGAAATGGTTTTTACCAGCTTCTAGACAAGATTCTGATGTTTCTGTAGATACTAAACATGTCTATGTTTAACTAAAATAACAGAGTAATTAAAGTAGAAAACCTTGGGTTTGGGCTTAAAAGATGAATAAACCTCCTGCACTGAAATGGGACAGGACAGAAGCGGAAGGTGATTCTTAAAGGGACAGAGGCCAATTTCAAGGCATTTAGAAGAGGAAGTGATGAGAAGACAAGTTTATTTTCTATTTAAACATAAAAACAGCATTTTAAAAACAGCTAAAGGTGACATAGATACTTTATTATGGTATAGTATTTAAATGTATGCCTGAGAAACACATAATTTTGCCCCTTTTAACAGTGAAAATTGTTCCAGTCGCATCGGTGCGACCAGTCATTTAAGGCGAATGGGGGAGTGGTGGTGTGGGGGTCTCTGACCCAAAAAGTCAAGTCATAGGGCCACTCACTGGATTTTTTTTTAAACTTGAGAAGGTTGTGTGTGAAAAATCCCAGCAGTTTCTAAATTACTCAGACCAGCTTGACTGGCACCAACAATCACTTCACTTTCAAAGTCACTTAAATCCCCTTTCCTTACCCGCACCGTGTTTAAACTTCAGCAAGTCGTCTTCACCACACCTATATTTTGAAAAACAATGGGCCTCATGCAAGAACCGTTCATACAAACAGATTTGTTGCTAAGTTGTACGTACGAGTGATTTAGGAGAACTTGTGGCATTCATCAATGTTTTCGTATTCTAATATTTTCTTCAGACACGAACAAAATTCACGAGTGGTCCAGACCTGTCGTATATTTTACGAGCAGTCAGTCTGCTGTTTTGCAGATGTTTTTTCTTCACTAATAACTTTATATTTCATTAGTTTGAAGATATTTTGAGTTGAAAATAAATCACACTGTAATTATGTTGACAAGAGGCTATTCTGTTTGAATTATAATTATAATTTTAAATGTAACCATGTAATGTAATTTTAAAATGCTTTCTTCAGAAATGCAGCTGACACTTGTGACGGTGGGGGTGGGGGGTGGGGTCCAGCGGTGCGCAACTGCTCTTCTTCTGAATAAATGAAAACTATGTAACACAGCTGTTTACACTTAAATTAAAAAAAATATTTGACCAAAGGAAAACCAGAGCAGGACTAGAGAGAGATGAATATGATTTAGAGTTTTATTTTGGTCACTGTATAGACCCTACGACCCACGAGAGACACAGCATTAATAGCACATTTCATTCCTTGGCTTTAGCAAACCTTTAATTCCACAGCTGATGCTGCTTGACAGGTTTTCTTTCCTGGATCTCTGAGAGCAGGGCCTTCAATCTCCAAACTCGAGAAGTTCTTCTTTTTACTTTGCGATGTCATTTATGAATGGACTTCCTGGTATGTGGGGCAGGAACGTATAGCCTTATATGGGGTTTTGGGGGTGGTAATTATGCTAATCTGTTCTCGGTGCACGAGCACCTGAATACTCATTCATCAGTTTACACTGCTCATTTACACACTTTTCCTGAAGATAGACGAGTTTGTTGAATCTGACATGGCATGTCCATACGAACCCTTTGTACGAACAAAAGTAAGAGAAATTTAGGATAAGAATATGAACACGTTCTTGCATAAGACCATTGAGTTGCTGCCATGTGATTTGCTTTGTTAACAAGCAGTTGAACAAGAGTGCCTAATGAAGTGCCTGGTGAGTATAAGTGGACTTTATGCTAACTGTAATATCATATATCACTGTGCTTCCCCTATTTGGTGAACAATATTTATGAGGGAGTCTCCAGAATGCCTTGCAACATTCACAGGGGTTCTCCATTTTCTTGAATGAATGAGAGAGGTCCACACTCCTGTCACTAGAGGTTTGTGAAAAAACCTAAAGTCTAAAATTTTGTAACAGCATTTCAAAGTCACCTAGCTTACGTTGCAGCAATTACAGTAAATTAAATCATAAATTGCAGCACCTGCCAAGTTGGGCACAAAGCAAGGAGAAGCAGATATAATGTAGACGAAGGTGGGCAACAAAAAAAGTGCAGTTAAAAATGTTTTTTACAATCCAGAAAACTTGCATATTGTCTTGTAATTTTCTTTGACAGTTAGCACGGTGAGATATTACAGTAACTTAAGCTTCATGTCAATGGGCACATTAACAAAACATTGTTGCCATGTAGCTGAAAAGATTATTCCTCTTTCAAGGGATAACAGACACTTTTGAAGTAATGTTCTTTCCAATAATTATCAAAGGGGGCGGCTGTGGTGTAGTGGTAGCGCAGCCGGCTTGGGACCCGAAAGTCTTAGGTTCGACTCCCCGCCATACCCACATGTCGTGGTGTCCTTGAGCAACACTCCTAACCCTAACTGCTCCCCGGGCGCCTCACATGGCTGCCCGCTGCTCCACTTGGGTGTGGATGGGTTAAATGCAGAGCACAAATTTCGTCATTATGTGGAAACATACACTGATGACAAATAAAGCACCTTTACCAAAAGTACATATATATATATTTATATATATATTCTCTGTCAACAGGTATATTCTCTGTCAACAGGTGACTTTTTTCACCATGTTCTAGTGGTCTGAGCATTATGAAACTTGGCAATTTTAGTATAAATATGGGGAGACATAGTGATCAGATGTGGGCATGGCAAACTGGCTCTCTAGCACCCTCTAAACATCAGCCCCTCCTATGATTTCAACATACATGTGAAATTCGGTAAATAGCTAAATCAGTCCAGTACAAACAAAAATGTCTCTTGGCACCATGATGTAAAACCTAAAGTAGGTTGGCCATTTTGCATAGAATGTCAAATGTTATGGTCACATTTTAGGATGAATAGCATTTGACATATCAGCTTCAAATTTGGACAAAATCTACTTGATAATATGGTACACAAAATTCATAGTACAATTTTTACTAAACTTAAACCGTGGTGATTTATGTATTTATTTATTTTTATTTTTATTTATTTTTTGTTGACGCCCAATTCTACTTTACCATGTTGCTCGGGTAATGTCACTATAAATTGTCCTAACTGTGCAATAATGTACATGATAGACATCCAGTCCATATGAAAACGTTGTAAATTGACCTGTGCTACCTGTTGGTAGTATAAAAAATGCCTAACCTCCCAATGCACAACCTTTCATCCCAGCATTTTCAAAATTTCAGTTTGAAATTTAGACCTTTTTAGAAACCATGAAAATATTCCCAGTTGGTGCATTACTGGCCTTTTCGTACAGTTTTCATTAAGGCTGTGCTTAATGAAACTTGACAGACAGAACGGTGACTGCTTTAGCTAAACGTACACACAACCTGGATCCTCCTGGGGTGCGGGGAGGGCACTTTATCATTACTTGCAATTTTATATTCACTTTATATTCTGTTCAACTTTTTTGTGCTATCAGTCTCTTTACCACAGTGAACACTTTTCCACAGTCCGCCTTTGCATTTTAGCACCACCCACACCTGTTTCCTTTTACCCCAGTCCATCTATGCTTTGGTTTTGCACTCATTCAACAGTCCACCATTTTACACCATGCCCTATCAAGTTTCATTGCTTGTCTCCTGGAGTTCCATCTCTTATTTTGCTTTGCTTTTATGCTGCCATATTTTATTATTATTATTATTATTATTATTATTATTATTATTATTATTATTATTATTATTATTATTATTATTATTGTATATGGTTTATTATTAAACTTTTTTTGTTTTTGTTTTTGTTATTCAAGTTCTCTGAGTTGTTCTGCATTTTTGGGTCCAAGCTCTGCAAACTGACACACAGTTTGCCGTCTTGGACTGATTTAGACGTGTTTGCCGAACAAAAACAGTGGTAACGTAATTAAAGGCCACATTCCCCTCAGGATGAAAGAAAAAAGTGAAATTATGCCTGCTCATTTAACCTGCCACTTAATTTAACTCTAATTATTCTTTGATCTCTGGGACCTCTGGGCTAATTGTTTCCCGCTCCTCCTTCTGCCTTCTGCTTAGTTTGTTGTGACAGAAAGAAGCTGTTCCATCATCTCTGGTAAATGGCTTCATCAGGAAGAAGCTGTGAGCATCATCTGCTCCGCAGACTGTTCCTGTAGTCATCTGAACCAGATCATGCAGTTTTACAGTTTGAGCCCAGACCGGAACTCAACATGTTCAGTTGGTGCCACTGACACGTCTAAAGACTGTGATTTGTTTTCTTTTTGGTTCATTAAAAAGAATTTAGAAAAGTGTGTGTCCACCAGTTATCTACACTGTCTTTTCTACTACACCATTTAAATCAAAGCATGTCTGCAAACATCTTATAAAATCTGTTTTATGAAGGTCAAACTCTCTCCTTCCCCCCATAATTTGAACCATATTTAAATGGTATTCCCATTATATTTTTAATGTTTGAACTGAAAACAGAAACTCGTGTTTCCATCCAACATAATGTGTCATTTTACAGTTTTGAAGGTTGCTCTAATCTTAGACTCCCTGCCTATAAATCCCAAGAATTAGTTTTCTGTCGCCACATGGACTGCTGTCCTTTTCAATGTGGCCAGGATAGATTTCCGTCATCTGTAAAAATGAGAAGAAAAATAGTTTTTTTTTTTGTGGCCTTGTTAAAATCATCCCATTTCTTTTAGGAACAGGAGCAAAACTGCTGCTGTTTTCAACAAATAAAGCTAACTGGATTCATAGTTTTACCAAATCGGAGAAGAGCAGCTCATTTTGTGCTTTTCCAACTTAGTAAGAGAGAAAGACCACATTTCCTACAGTTCTGGTTCTTGCACATGACCAATTTACTGCAGATGGGTGAAATGCCAAAGCCAATACACCATCACCCCCAACCTCCCCAGGACTTTGGTATCTAAAGTCTAATAGTATATTAAATGTTAATGTGTTTGGAGTGTCGTTTTCATACAGACACATCTGACCTGTGTGTGTGTTCAAACTCCTGTCTTTGTGTGTGTGTGTGTGTGAGTGTGAGAGCGAGAGAAAAGCCTATTGGTGTGTCTGTGGATTTCACAGTTTCTGTTTCTTTAGATCTTAGATTTAAACAATGCTAACACTAAAGAAAAATATTTTTGTGGTGTGTTTTCATACCAATTTACTCAAATCCTACAAAAGTCAGCAACATTTTTATACATTTATAATATCTAAAACACTTCAATGATTGTTTGACAATGATAACAATTTAAAACTTGACCTGTGTGGGATGTGTTGGAACCTCATTTTAAACTGACACATTAGAGCCATTTTTGATTTGTGCAATATTTAAACATTTCAAAAAACAATAACAAATTATTTTTTATGACAGTTCCAAACGTGTATTTTCGTAAATGGGTTTTAAATGGACATTTATTCATTTCACTTCAAAATCATGTCATGTCACATGACTTTTTCATATCAAATTTTATACATGACAACTTTTTAGGTTTCTGTAATTTATTCTAGCAGCCATTTCCTCTGGGCTTTATCACCCGCATTCAATACGCTCTGTTCTGTTCGTGTTCGACTGCATGAAGCCAGCAGCCTGCAGCCATGATGGACAACCAGCAATCATTCATCTCAGCTCTAATTAAAAGCTCCTCTAATTACATGCAGAGGAAATGGATAGGGTTACTGTGATGAAATGCAGCTTTGACTTTGAGAGAACGACTCATCCTGATGAGATGCTGCTCTCACACTGAAAGAAAAGCTCTTCCTGAATGTCACTCTCAAACACACATTTTCAATAAATCACAATTTCCAAGGACTGCAAATGACAAAAGCACACCATTTAACATCTATATATCAACCTCCAATATTTTTCTCCCTCACCCATATTGTACAAAGAAATGTGCTATATCCGTTGCAAGAACTCATTTGCACCAAAAGACAAAGAGTATGGTAGATCTGACCTACAGTTGGTCAGCTCAGTATGTACATCAGTGAGCCATACAGCTAACATTTCATACTAAGAATAGTTTTCTCAATATCCTAACCACGACAGAGTCTTTAATCTCTCCACCCTGAGGACATTCTAAGAAGAGGATTAGGCTTTCCAATTTGTGTATTGAAACTTGTCATTGTTTCTATTTAATCAGCCACTTGCTTCGAACTGACAATAAAAAAGCTTTGAGGGGAGAGGTTCACACTGTGTTTTACAATAGTGATTTTAAAAATAGCATCAATTGCTCTAGTAATATGATAAAAGAGAGTTAAAACTGCTAAAGAATGATCACAACAAAAGTCTGATATATTTGGAATTTATAGTTTTTTTCTGTGGTATAATTTGCACTTAAGACTTTTTACATGTTAATTTATGATGGGAATCTGTAAGCACCTCATAATTCAGTTGAATAATGAGTCAAAGAGCTGCAATGCAATTACAACAATTATGACTTGATACAGGAAGCAAACCTGCATTCTTGCTGTGCGGTAACATCACGAACTACTGCATTGCTCTTCTCAAACCAAAAGACACAAACATAGCCTTAGTTTAGGAAAAATAAAACTACCAGAACAGTAAAAACAATATAAGGTTTACTGTAACTGTTTATGAACACAAAGTGCAGGGATACTGCCATGTTCACACTGAACCCAGTTTGAGCTTCAGGAGTGTCAGGTTTTGCTGCTCGACGTGGCGCACCAACCAATCAGAGAGACTCTGTTATGTGACATAGCGGTGCATTTTCTGACGGGACGGTCTCTTGAATTATGTCCACTAACCTGAGACGGATGGACAGGAGCTCTTTAGCTGAAATTGAGTTCCTGTAGTTGGTGCACTGAAAGGAGATATCGGCACCGATGCGGGTCAGCGGCTCGTCAAACTGGGCTTGGGACAAAAATAGTTCTGAAAGTGAGCAGCTCCCAGAGTGGTGAAACTCAAACTGGTGAATTAATAATGAGTTGAGCACTACGTGCTTTTTCTCTCAGTAAATAAAGCAAAACTACATAATTTCATCTGCCATTGTACAGAGACCGGCCATGATAAACAACCATAAAGCACTTCCTGACATGCGCAATGTGCGTACAGCAAATGACAAGTGTTTGACCTCAAACTGCACATGCATCCAACTTGAAGCATTGGATGCATTTTTGACCGTGAATAATGGAAATAAAATTTGAACGGAGAAAAGAAGTAAGATTCTTACTTGTGGATATGATGAGAGTCTGCCAGGGAGAGGTGAAAGGGGTCTAAAGGGGGAGATAAATGATCAGTGATGGTTTCAGAAGGAATCCAAGGAAACACAGAGCAGGACGCTGGGTGTTGGGTAGCTAGAGAACATGGAGGAGAGTGGAACAGGTTCGAACGAGCCAATAGAGGAGCTGGAACAAGGAGCCCAAAGCTGCAAGCTGAGGGCTGATGAGATTTGAGATAAATCTGGAGATTTGTAGGTGACTGAGTCTTCAGGAGACTGGACTGGAATGGGATCCAGATACTTGGTGGTGGAAACCTTAAAGCAAGGGGTACAGAACAAGGTAAGTCTAAGTTTTAAGGTGATCAAAAACAGTCTAAAAATACTCTAGGAACTCAGAGGGCTGGACGTTACTACTGAAGGTTAACACTATCGTCAAAGAACTAGCAGCAGACACCACTTAAGCTGGAAACATACTCGCTCCGATGCCGACAGGTCGACGTGCGGTCACGTGGGTGTTCGGCAGTCGTTTTCACACAGACCTTTCACAGTCCCTAAGACACACCGCGCTGAACTCGGGAAACCCCCCTCCTGCTGAAACATACGTCACTGCATGGAATTCTCCCTGCAACAGCCGACAATGCAGAAAAAAATGTCAGACCCATCACTCACCCGACATATTTATCCACATCTGTCCTGGTTAAAGCTCCACAGCTTTTATCATTCAGATTCCTCCGTGCACGTCATCTGTTGCTTCCTGGTATCAGTCGGCTCTGGGAGCGAGTTGGTTTTTTTTTTCTTTCCTTTTTTTTACCGAGTGGTTGAAGTCAGCGTAGCGCTTTCAGCACAAACACGCCATGAGCTTTTCTTGGTTTGATTATCCTTATAAATCTCTGCTCAACAGTCGGCAGTACAAGCGTGTTTTTTTTAGTGTCCGAGCACTTTCAGTTTCAGCACAAACAAACACGCCCACGAACGTCAGACCAATCACACATTACTGTCGACATGGGAATGGGGGTCAAAAGTTCTGCCGGCGGGTTGTGCCAAAAGGGGCTGTCGAACCGACGCTGCGAAGCCCGGTGACATAATTTTCGTCATTAAACTGCAACAACCCGTGCCGACGTCGGCAGTTCGGCGCGAGTATGTTTCCAGCTTTAAGCTCCACTGATGAGTTTAGATGATTTGCAGGTGTGTTTTCACACACCTGCTGCAGCCAGCCGTGCTCCCTGTTTCCATCTGGTGGAAAACTAAAATAACTGATGAGAATGGTGAAACACAGATCCCAACAAAATGACAGGGCTAGTGTTGTCATTGGGTATTATATGCTTATAGCCACTACTGTTAGCATCTTAGCATTAAAAAAACAACATGAGAATAAACACTCACCCTGACAAAGATCCATTGATACCAAGGTTTGATATCAAGGTTGTGGATCGACCCACTCACAAAAAAGGTTATAGGCCTCCATATATTTATGAGCTTTCATTTGCTGTTTGGTGCAGATTTCTAAAGGACCAGATAGTTTGTGATATTAACAGCCTTGATTGTTGGCTAATCTTTAGGTTCTGTCTGTACTTCCTGCCCTACATAATACAGTTTTACATCACACTGTTCATGCGGTGCTATTTTGATGGTCTTTAACCCCTTAACAGTCTTTGTTCCCCCGGTGGGCAAAAATGATGCTGTTTCTGCCTTGTTTCCCGATGTTTCCAGATGCTACCAAGGGCTTTTTTTTTATTTGAAAACCATGGTGTCAGACAACTTTCTCTGGTTCTTACCTTTAACTTGACACATAAAATAAAAACAAAAAAAGTCAAAAGACTTTTAAAGAATTTCTGGGGTGTCTACAACTTTTTTTGCAAAAGCAATATTTTGCTCAATGGTCATGAGCTTGGACTGGCAACTTGCTCACCTGTTCAGTGTGACAGGATCTCTAACAGCTAATTCAACTCTCTAACCAAAGACGTCTTATGGCAAATAAGCTGTTAGTTGGTTGTACTTCCATAAGACCTGAGACAGTGGATCAGTGATTGCCATTTCATGTCTTTTTCATACTAAATGTTTTTATTCATGTAGAAGATGCGGAAAACAAATTATCATCCCTCCCACAGCACTCCCAGTGTAGCACATAACTAAGCATATAAACAACAGCAGTGATAACAGTTTAGATAGCTGTTTTTTTTTTCACTCAATGGTGTATAGAACATTTCACAAGGGACCCGTGTTTTTGGATGAGGAGTCGGAAGAAACACATTATTTTTTCTTGTTAACTGCAGAGGTGGGAAGAAGATGTGAATGCCAGTTGCATGTTCCATTTTGCTAATTTAACAACTGTCTTCTGGTAGCAGACCATTTTCAGCCAAGTGACACGCAGAATGATGTGCTGCTACGCGTAAACAAACATGCCCACGAAGTTCTGACCAGACACACAATGCAAACTGCATGGGTTTGCAAGTCAGAATTCTGACTGAGGGCAATGTTCAAGAAGAAACAGGTGGATGTTATGCATTTTTTGTCACGCATGACAGCAAGCATGATGTGAGAATGAAAGTATAAATCAGTCTTTAGACATTTTGAATGAAAAATTTGCAGTTAGACTTTTGCTGCAAACAATGTCTTTTCTCCAGCCAAGAGTCTCTTTTTCCAAATCATCCACACTTCTCCCTGCGGTAGAATGAAATTGTATAGTCTTGCATTTGTTAAATCTTGCATTGTATAGTGATAAACAAGGTACTATCAAGGTTTTAGAATCTCAAGCTTGCAAAGTGAGACATGCACTGTTTTTTTTTACATTGATTAAAAAAATCACAGCATGATCCAGGCTTTCTTCCATGTTTACCAAACCATTGGTTTTTGGTCCTGATGTAGTGTGGGAATAACTGTGTAATAAATCTTTGGCATGGGACAATCATGTTTTATTGTGGCTCCAAAGTGTGACACGTGGCACACGCTACCCTGGTTTTTAACCATTGACCACAGACACAAATCCTTTGTGTGGAAAGTTACAATAGTTACAATAGGTGGTGGTGCTGAGTTGGTAGAATAATTAATATTTAATGGACAAATGGCTGCTTGTGAACAGCACATAGCTTGACATTCTAGAGCCAGAGAGAGTCCGAGGAAAATATGTCCAACCACATCTTTTAAAGATTTTAGATTTCAAAAAAAAAAAATTCTCACTGGCCCATCTTTTCAGGAGCTGGCGAGCAACATGTCTGTCACTACCTATCACGTGTCAAGGCAGATGAGCAGACCAGCAAGGAAACTCACAGGAAACCAAGTTACAAAAATATTTACAATGTTTATTTACAGGTGTGGAGAAAAAATGTGCAGGGATCCAAATTTCCAGTGACGAGGTGAGAAAGCTTGGGTCCAGATGGAAACTGAACGTGTGGTGAGGAATGGCACAGGTGAGTATTTACATGAGAAGGCGTTGGAGGCAGAGAGGCAGGAGATCCAGGTAGTATCAAGGCTTCCAGGTTTTGTCCACAGACAGTACTCAGGGTGAGGCTCAGGAGGATTTCACAAAAGTAGACGTTGCTTCAGCGTTGAGGAGATGTCTGCAACTGCCTTTTAAAGGGTGGAAGATGAGAACCTTC
>NW_013954483.1:3444-3789 GCF_001266775.1 Austrofundulus limnaeus | reverse complement strand
GCCAGAGGTTAAACTAGAATGGGCGCCAAGAGCAGAACAAAAAGCTTGCCATACCTGTGCGGAAAATTGGGGTCCACGGTCCGAAAGGATGTCAGTAGGGATTCCATGGAGACGGACCACATGTTGACACAAGAGTTTGGATGTTTCCAGAGCGGACGGAAGTTTGGGTAAGGGTATGAAGTGGGCAGCCTTGGAAAAACGGTCAATGATAGACAGAATGACGGTGTTACCTTGGGATGGAGGGAGGCCGGTGACGAAGTCCAGGGCTATGTGTGACCAGGGGCGGCTTGGTATGGGTAGCGGTTGTAGTAGTCCGGCGGGTGGTTGATTATTGTTCTTATTCTG
>NW_013954483.1:2777-3069 GCF_001266775.1 Austrofundulus limnaeus | reverse complement strand
CAGCATACGCGTGATCCCAGGATGACAGGTAAAACGATGGTTGTGAATCCAGTCTAAGACTTTACTCACCACACCCGTGGGTACGTACTTGGTTCCTCGAGGGCCTGTGCCAGGATCGGGTTCAGAAGCTTGAGCCAGCCGAATGGTGTTTTCAATGTCCCATGTTAAACTTCCGACGAAACAGGTGGATGGGAGGATATTGGAACCGTGGTCTGTGTCTTCGGGTGGCGAAAACTGGCGGGATAGGGCGTCTGATTTTACATTCTTGGGACCAGGGATGTAGGTTATGGTG
>NW_013954483.1:0-309 GCF_001266775.1 Austrofundulus limnaeus | reverse complement strand
ACAAAAAACTCACTTGTCTCGTGATGATTCCCAGAGATGACAATAGGTAGATCGGATATTTTACTCGTTATCCTGGTGAGTGTCTCTCCTGTGATACCGGTGATGATACGGGGTGCGGTTAGATTGGTGACCCGTAGCTGAAGTTGTTCCACCAAGCCTTTGGAGATGAGGTTTTGTTCGGATCCAGAATCTATGAGGGCAGAGATGGGTAAACGGATATTTTGACAAACGATGAGTGTGGATACAGAAAACAGGCGGTCAGGGGAAAATAGGGACGGCTCTGACGAAGACCCCTGTATTATCGTCGAG
>NW_013954482.1:38663-39684 GCF_001266775.1 Austrofundulus limnaeus | reverse complement strand
ATCTGTGTGTCATACAGGTGATCTGTGTGTCATACAGTTGTGATCTGTGTGTCATACAGGTGTGATCTGTGTGTCATACAGGTGTGATCTGTGTGTCATACAGGTGATCTGTGTGTCATACAGTTGTGATCAGTGTGTCATACAGTTGTGATCTGTGTGTCATACAGGTGTGATCTGTGTGTCATACAGGTGTGATGTGTGTGTCATGCAGTTGTGATCTGTGTCATACAGGTGTGATGTGTGTGTCATACAGGTGTGATGTGTGTGTCATACAGGTGTGATGTGTGTCATACAGGTGATCTGTGTGTCATACAGGTGATCTGTGTGTCATACAGGTGTGATGTGTGTCATACAGGTGTGATCTGTGTGTCATACAGGTGTGATGTGTGTGTCATACAGGTGTGATGTGTGTGTCATACAGGTGTGATTTGTGTGTCATACAGGTGTGATTTGTGTGTCATACAGGTTTGATTTGTGTCATACAGGTGTGATCTGTGTGTCATACAGGTGTGATCTGTGTGTCACACAGGTGTGATGTGTGTGTCATACAGGTGTGATTTGTGTGTCATACAGGTTTGATTAGTGTCATACAGGTGTGATGTGTGTGTCATACAGGTGTGATTTGTGTGTCATACAGGTGTGATTTGTGTGTCATACAGGTGTGACGTGTGTGTCATACAGGTGTGACGTGTGTGTCATACAGGTGTGACTTGTGTGTCATACAGGTGTGATTTGAGTGTCATACAGGTGTGACATGTGTGTCATACAGGTGTGACGTGTGTGTCATACAGGTGTGACGAGTGTGTCATACAGGTGTGACGTGTGTGTCATACAGGTGTGACCTGTGTGTCATACTGGTGTGATGTGTGTGTCATACAGGTGTGATTTGTGTGTCATACAGGTGTGATTTGTGTCATACAGGTGTGATGTGTGTGTCATACAGGTGTGATTTGTGTGTCATACAGGTGTGATTTGTGTCACACAGGTGTGATCTGTGTGTCATACAGGTGTGATTTGTGTG
>NW_013954482.1:37312-37663 GCF_001266775.1 Austrofundulus limnaeus | reverse complement strand
CTTCAGTATAACCAGCTTTACTTTACAGTACTTTATTTCAGTACAACCAACTCAAATTTACAGTACTTTACTTCAGTATAACCAGCTTTACTTTACAGTACTTTATTTCAGTACAACCAACTTTACTTTACAGTACTTTACTTCAGTATAACCAGCTTTACTTTACAGTACTTTATTTCAGTACAACCAACTTTACTTTACAGTACTTTACTTCAGTATAACCAGCTTTACTTTACAGTACTTTACTTCAGTATAACCAACTTTACTTTACAGTACTTTACTTCAGTATAACCAACTTTACTTTACAGTACTTTACTTCAGTATAACCAACTTTACTTTACAGTACTTTAC
>NW_013954482.1:22345-32723 GCF_001266775.1 Austrofundulus limnaeus | reverse complement strand
CTGTGTCATACACGTGTGATGTGTGTCATACAGGTGTGATGTGTGTCATACAGGTGTGATGTGTGTCATACAGGTGTGATGTGTGTCATACAGGTGTGATGTGTGTCATACAGGTGTGACCTGTGTGTCATACAGGTGTGATGTGTGTCATACAGGTGTGATGTGTGTCATACAGGTGTGATCTGTGTGTCATACAGGTGTGATGTGTGTCATACAGGTGTGATCTGTGTGTCATACAGGTGTGATGTGTGTCATACAGGTGTGACCTGTGTGTCATACAGGTGTGTTTAATCCAACAGGATTATTTATATTTAAACTTCTCATCCAAACACAATCAGATTCTCTCTATCCATGAGCTCCATGTATCTGGATTTATTTATTTTTTTATTTATTTATTTGTTTCTGAACAATGAAAAGTTTGAATAAAAACACGTCAAAATTAAATAATAGAAATAAAAAACTTTTTAAAAAGTAAGGAGTAGAAATTACAGATAACTGAATTAAAATGTAAGGAGTAAAAAAAAACGACTCCACTAAAGTATAAATAACCTAAATTTCTACTTAAGTAAAGTATTTGTACTTAATTACTTGACACCTCAGGCAGTAAACAATGAAACCAAGTAAAAGAAAGAATAAAATCCTGACTGGTAATAAAAGCAGAACCAGTTGTTTGGACCATGTGACCGTCTGTCAGTCACTTCTAAATAAAGTTTGTTGAACGTCTCACCCACGTGGTCTTTACCCATCGCTGCCAGAGTGAGGAACAGGAACTCTCTGTACAGACTCCTGCAAACAGAACCAGAACCATCAGAACAGAACCAGAACCATCAGAACCATCAGTACTGCCTTCAGCTCTGCTGCGTCTCACAACTGATGGAGGAGATGACCTTTGACCCCAGCAGGTAACCTGAGAACAGCTGTGATTATAACCATAGTAACAGGCCACGCCCCCTCACCTCTGGGTCCGTGGCGAGCCGGGCTGCTTGGCCAGCGTGTCCAGGAGGAGCGTGACGGCCTTGTGGACCTCGTTCATGCCCACCCAGCGCAGCACCTCCTCCAGGAAGGACAGGGTGAAGGGGTGGTTGTGTCTCCTCCAGCTGTAGCTCCTCATGGGGACGCCACCTGGTGGAGGGACACGGTCAGAACCACAGCAGGACCTCACCTGACCTCACCTGACCTGATCCAGCTGCACTCACTGTGGATCCTCCACAGGACGTAGAGGGGGGGCCACTGGTCTGTGTCGGGGCTCAGGGTGTCCCAGAGGAGCCGGACTCGTACCGAGGAGTTCTCAGACTGAGGAACAGGAGATCGGACTTTAGTCTACAGCTGCTCACTGAATCATTCACCGAATCATTCACCGAATCATTCACCGAAACATTCACTGAATCACTGAATCATTCACCGAATCATTCACCGAATCATTCACCGAAACATTCACTGAATCACTGAATCATTCACCGAATCATTCACCGAATCATTCACCGAAACATTCACTGAATCACTGAATCATTCACCGAATCATTCACCGAAACATTCACTGAATCACTGAATCATTCACGGAATCATTCACTGAATCATTCACCAAATCATTCACTGAATCATTCACTGAATCATTCACCGAATCATTCACTGAATCATTCACTGAGTCATTCACTCAGTCATTCACCGAAACATTCACTGAGTCATTCACCGAAACATTCACCAAAATGATTCACTGAATCATTCACCAAAACGATTCACCGAATCATTCACCAAAACGATTCACCGAATCATTCACAAAACGATTCACCGAATCATTCACAAAACGATTCACCGAAACATTCACCGAATCATTCACCGAATCATTCACCAAAACGATTCACCGAAACATTCACCGAATCATTCACGAAATGATTCAGTGAATCATTTTCCAAGTCATTCACCGAGTCATTCACTGAATCATTCACCGAATCTTTCACTGAGTCATTTACCGAATGATTCACTGAAACATTTACCGAATGATTCACTGAATCATTTACTGAATGATTCACTGAAACATTCACTGAAACAGGTCAAAAACATACAGAGTCATGACTTCAATGCTTTTATTTTGAAAGCCCTTCTGCACATTCTGTCACTGGTTCAGGTTCAGAACCACAGCAGAATCAGTGGCCCAGTCCCAAAGCTCAGCTCCGCCCTTCTGTGAAGTGTGGATTCAGTCTAAGTGCACATAGAGTGCACAGGTTACATGTGTGTACAACACCTGAGAACTGGGACAGTACAGATTACATCATCAAACACCAGGAGCTACCAGCTGCTGTTAGGCCAAATATCATATACATAAAAACACATTTAAAGAAAGAAACTAATGTTATCTCCTTCATGATTAAGTTTACACAATAAGTACAATCACTCACTACTAATCAGAAGGAAAAAAATTACAATGACTTGTTCACTTTTTGGAATTCCTGATTTANCTGGTGAAAATTTCATGTCATTAGCACCTCTAGTAATATATTTACTGAGAAAAATGGTGACGTGTTCAATACTTATTTTACCTGCTGTATTATATACCTGTGTATAACCATGGTAATATTTTTGTAGTACAAAGTACAGTACACGTTTTACTTATTTTATCAAAATTTGAACATTTTTGTTTTGGGCAGGTAACATTTGTTGTCACCTGCCCGACAGGGCAGGTAAAAAAATAAAATCTTGTCGAACCCTGATTTGAACACATTATTTAAATTTTACTGTTTTTTAAAATATATATTAATTGTTTTTCACTGGACCAGGACCAGGACCAGGACCAGGACCAGGACCACCCCTGGTCTAAAGCCAAACTCAGACTGGATGCTCCCTCCTGCAGAGGCAGAACCGGACCGGACCGGACCGGACCCACCTGTGTGAAGTGGCTGACCAGCGGCGAGCTCCGGACCAGCTGCAGCAGGTTGGTGGGCAGGCCGAGCCTCTGGAAGAACCAGACCAGGTTCCAGAAGATGATGGAGTGGTTGTCCAGGAACTGAGGCTGGGCCAGAACCGCCTCGCCTTCATTCTGCAGCAGACTCTCCAGCTCCTTCCTCAGAACCAGAGGGCTCAGGTAGGGCACCGCCACCTGAGGAGTCCCGCCCGCCGACGACACCTGTGAGAGGGGGCGGAGCCTGTCAGCCAGCGGTCAACAGGAGGGCTGTTCGTTATGTGAGGGGGTACGGTACCGTGGTGGTTCTGCTGGTCTCAGAGTAGCTGCTGGTCTCGGAGCTGGAGTCGTCACTCAGTCCGTTACAGTGGGGCCGGGTGCCGGGCTCCAGACCGCTGGGGGGCCTGACGGCGCTCTCCACCTCGTCCTCCAGGTTCAGGTGACGGCGCTCCGCACTGAGAGGACACAGAGGACACCAGGTCCAACAGAGCCAGCTAGAACCTGCTTCAGTTCTGATCCAGGGTCCTACCTGCTGACGGGCCCCAGGTCACAGATCTCAGCGTTCAGGAACGGCACGAAGGAGGTGCCGCAGAACGGGCAGGACGAGTTCAGGTTGGAGTCGTCGGAGCTCCAGCCCGCCATGATCTCCTCGTCGTAAACCAGAGAGTTACAGCTGCGGCACAGTGAGCAGCTGGACATCAGAACCTGCAGCAGAACCACAGCTGGTCAACCAACAGCCGGGGCACCACAGAACCGCCCCCCCATCACAACCACTGCTTTACCTCCATCCCTGCCCCGTCATGGCTGCAGTCCCACGACCTGCGCACAGGGAACGCCTGTGTGGGCGTGTCCGACAGGTCCACGTCACTTCCTACGGATAGAGAGCTCTGAGGGGGAACCAGGAAGTAAATTATTCAAGGGTCTGATCTACTGTGACATCACTTCCTGTTCAACAAAGCATTACTTCCTGTTTAACACAGCATCACTTCCTGTTTACTACAGCATCACTTCCTGTTATAACATTACTTCCTGTTTATCACATCACTTCCTGTTTACTACAGCATCACTTCCTGTTCAACACAGCATCACTTCCTGTTCAACACAGCATTACTTCCTGTTTAACGTTAGCCTAATGCACTCAATTTAGGGAAAAATACTGGAAGTTATTTCCATACATAATTATAAATTTGTGCTAAATTATAATCTGTAAACAGTTTTAATATCATATATATTCTGACATTAATAAAATATAGATTTACAATGTTTATTATTATTTATTTCACATTGATGACTTGAACAAACTTGTTTTTGTAGATGTTGTTCTAATTAATTTAATCTGAGTTTTATTTTTGTCCTGGAATAAAAACATTGAGTTTTCTATGAAACCCTGCAGCTGATGAAAGACTGAAATCAAATCCAGCCTGTCATCAACTGGTTTAGCTAAATGCTACATGCTAAAAACAAACAAGGCCCTCCTGGCTGTATTTCTTACAGCACATGCACAAAGGAGCGACAAACACATCTAGATATTAGAGACAGGACCAGAAACAAGAAGTTGAAACCACAAAGCGCCCTCTAGTGTCTGGTTCTAGTACTGTTTTTAAGCCCCGCCCCTTTCCCCAGGCGTTCTTCCTTTCATTTCCCACCATGTTTAGCTGTAATTAGTTTTCAACATGAATGAGCTGATTGACAGAGGGAGAGTAGGCGGGGCTTAAAGACCAACCAGCTGCATGACATCAAACCTCTCACCTCTGACGTGGCGTTCACCAGACGCTCCTTAGCTTTCAGCAGAGTTTCAGCCACGTGTGATTTCCTGGCCTGCCTCTGCTCTGATACTCTTCGTCCTCCTCCTCCTCCTCCTCCTCCTGAGCGCCGGTGGTCCACGCTGGCGGCTCTGCGTGACGATGTGCGATGTCGGGTTGGCGTGAGGAGCTGCTGCAGCTTTCCTGTCAGACCTCCTCGGCTCGGAGACGACACGTTGTTGGAGTTCTCGTCTATGACCTTGTTCCTGTGGGCGGAGCCTCGTGGCCTGTCAGACCTGGGGTCAGAGGTCAGGTGGGGTGGGGTCAGCTGGGGTCACGTCAGTAAAACCAGCAGAGACAAAGACAGACGCCCACCTGCCGTCTCTGTCCTCCGGCCGGCAGCTGCAGTCCAGCTCTGAGTCTGCGGACTCGGCACACTCCGAGTAGAAGGTGGACAGGCAGATCTCACTGCGGCGGACCACCACACCACCAGGGGGCGCAGCAGGAGGGACGGAGACGTCTCGTCGTCCCAGTGGAGGCTTCTGAGAGACGGCGTCCCCACAACCGTTGATCTTGGACTCCACAGTCCTCCTACAGGACTGGGTCTCTGAGGGACAGAACAGATGAGAGGTGGTCAGGTTCAGGGTCTGGAATGGATCATGCAGGACCAGGACTCTGTGGTCCTGAGGACCAGGACGTCTTACTGTCACTGTGCGTCTTCATGCTGCTCAGGCTGCTGCTCTTCACCAGAGGACCGCTCAGAGACTCGTGACTGGAGCTCTCACTCAGACCGCTCCAACTGGACTGACGAATCAGAGCCAAGTGTGGGAGGAGCTTCTGGTCCGGTTCCACCCCCGCCTCTGTAACATCATCATCATCATCATTAGTAACGGGTCAAACATGCAGTGGTTCCCAAGCTTTTTAGACTTGTGTACCCCTGAGACATCCTGTCATCCCACCACCACCCCTCAGTCAACCGTAACCATTCTCCAAAACATAATGTACAACAGCTGATTATTAAATCAAAATTATTTATTTAACACCCTTAACTTGAACATATTCTCAGGCATTGAATTCTTTTAAACTCTAATTAAATATAAAGATAAAAACGTTGCCTTGAAAGTGAATAAGTAATGAAATAAAAATATATTGTATTGCCCAAAATATCCCAGAAACTTGTCTAAATTAGCAAATTCATTTTATACTGGATTCTATTTTGTTTAGTCAGTTCTGCAATTCAGTTTGCATTTTTCACACTGTGAAAACCATAGGGCCTTACATAGCTCAGTCCTATTTTTATTATTTTTTACACACTTGGGACATTTTCCCAGGTACCCCCTGTAATATGCTCATGTACCACCAGGGGTACATGTACCACCAGGGGTACATGTACCACCAGGGGTACATGTAACCCTGGTGGTACATGTACCACCAGGGATACATGTACCACCAGGGATACATGTACCCCTGGTTGGGAGTCAGTGTCTCAGAGGACAGGTTAACCACAGGTGAGGCTCTGAAACATGTCTGACCTCCCCGGGAGCCCAGAGAGTCGCTCTTCTGCCGCCGTCTGATTGGTCGTCTGAACTGAGCCACAGCCAATAGGACGTTCCTCAGCTTGACCCAACGTAGACGGCCGCCCTGATTGGTTGACGGCCACTTACTCTCCAGGACGGCCTGAGGACAGAAGAGTCCGATCAGGTAATGGACCAAGAACCAATGGATGATGATTTGTAAGTCAGGACCTTTTTCACAGCTCTACTAGTTCAGAGGTACAGTGTGTGTTCTGGTTCAGGTTAGGGTTAGGAGTAAACACACTTACAAAAATGAATGGAAGTCAATGCATGGTCCCCACGGGGATATACAAACCAGACCTGTGTGTGTGTGTGTGTATGTGTGTGTGTGTGCTTGTGTGTGTCACAGAGACCTTGTTGTAGTATCCGTAGGTGATAGTGTTGGGGGTGATCCCAGCCTTCTTCATCTCCAGGAGGACCCGGACCGCGAGGACCGGCTGACCGTACTGACCACACAGCTGCATCAGGATCCGATAACACACCTGGAACACACACACACAGGTGAGTCTCCGCCCACTTCCATCCAGGTCCTGAGGACAGGTTTGTAATGTTCCAGTGATAAAATGATTACTTTAGTTTTTAAAAAGAGCTCCTGCTGTTTGAGAAGCTCAAAGTGAGACAATAAATCCCTGATCCAAAGACCCTGGGATCACAGGGGGTGGGGGTGGGGGTGGGGGGACGACGACTCATAYTMTAACTTCYCATTTACTTGACTTTAAACTTTTAGATTTGATCAGAAATGTAATTTAATTTGTTGAATTAATATAAATAAAATGAGAACTAATGTGGGCCCAGATTGGAGCTTTGTGGGACCCCTGGAGGACAAATAAACTTTGAATCAAGGTTAAAATAGTTTAGGATTTTTCATTATAGTTTAGTTTTATTTAGTTGTGACTTTTTTCTTTTAATTCAGTTAGTTTTAATTAGTTTTTACAGTGGATTTGATAGTTTTTATTAGTTATTATTGTATTTTTAATGCTTGGTTTTTGTTAAGTTTTTATTAGTTCTAGTATTAGTTTTTTATAGTTTGAATAAACATATTTATCAAAGCCTCCTCCATCTTGTGATGTTCCTGTGAGTTAACCAACCTGCAGATATCTGGTCACTAGTTAAATCAGTCCATTACAGCAACACCTTCATAAAATAATGTAACTCAGTTTAGCCAAATAAAAACTTGGTGATTATTTTAGGACGATGACAACAGTTTGTCTCCAACCTGCTGCTTCCTGTTGTTTGTTTTTCATGGAGCTGCTGAGAGAAGCTAACGTGTCAGATAGTCATAGTTAGCATCTTGTGTGAGTTTGATTCATGCAGATTTCCCTTCAGAAGTATTCCACCTGTTTTATCACCTGTTTTATCACCTGTTTT
Source organism: Austrofundulus limnaeus (assembly GCF_001266775.1). Taxonomy (NCBI): domain Eukaryota; kingdom Metazoa; phylum Chordata; class Actinopteri; order Cyprinodontiformes; family Rivulidae; genus Austrofundulus; species Austrofundulus limnaeus. Next base: position 25,143 of record NW_013954482.1, on the reverse strand, counting down.
ATCACCTGTTTTATCACCTGTTTTATCACCTGGTTCCACTACAAGACACTTGATTTGATTTTTCAGTCAGAAATCACAAAGTGGACGTTGCTGCTTTCTCCAAACTTTTGTTGTCGTCATTTAGCAGACCAAAGTGTTACAAACCACAGCTGATGTGAAATTACTCAATTAAAAAAAAAAATCCACGGCTCAAAATAAATTGACAAACACTAAAACTAAGGATACTAAAACTAAGGATATTCTATCTATAACTTGAGTTAGTTTTAGTTAGTTTTGTAAAAAGATGACACAGTTTTAATTAGTTATTGTTTTTTCATTTTATGACAGTTTTTATTTATTTTAGTTTAACTAAAATGTTTTTTCAGGTTCAGTTTTTGTTATTTCGGTAGTTTTAGTTTGAACTCAGGTCAAAGTGAGTCTCAGCAGCCAGGTCGGACCCGGTTGGTCTCACCTCGTCGGGCAGAACCACTTTGCGGGTCTCCATGTGCTTCAGGACATCGTAGGCCGTGTGCAGGGCCCGGACCTTGGAGGGCTCGGCCCGGACGAAGGTGGGCAGGTAGATGAACCACAGACCGTAACAGTGACCCAGCAAACACTTGGACCACATGTCCGGAACCGTAAAGTACTTCTGAGCCCGCTGCTGGGCCAACTTGATCTCCTGCAGAAGAACCAGAACTGATGAGAGTTGTGCAAAAGTCTTAATCACGTCCACATTCCTCAGATTATATCTCTGAGTTTCAGAGTCACGGTCCTAAGCTGTCAGTTCCTGCAGCGCCCCTGCTCTTCAAACCCTGACTAAATGTTCTGATTTTCTGACTTTACCTGTTTGGTGCGTCGGGGGGCGGGGCTATCGGGGGCGCTGCCTTTGGCCGGGACTCGGAGCTGGTCCTGCGGTCGGTCAAACAGTTCTGCTTTTAGGGTCGGGAAGGTCTCATAACTGAGGGTAAGCAGAGAAAACCCCATCAGGACACCTGACTCAGGATTTAGCTCCTCCCACACAGGTGGAGTCATACCTGTAGAGGGCGGGGCACTCAGAGCCGTCAGCTTCCTGCGGCTCCTCAGGAGGCATGATAAAGACGGTGTGCTCTCCACTGTGAGTCTCATCCAGATCAATCAACCGGACCTCCTCGGGTTTCTCCACACCCACCTGGACCCAACAGTTACAGGTAAACTGACAGACAGGTGATCAGTAAGCTCTTACCCAGGTAACGACCTCTGCGCCGACCTTTTGGACGCACTCGTCGAAGAACTCGAGGCAAGCGTGTCGGTCACTGACGAAGGAGCACTCCTCGATGAACTGAGTGAACATCTGGGTCTTCATCATCTGGATGTAAAACTTCTGCTGCGTCCGGTCCCGAGACTTCAGGAAACCTGCAGGACCAGGACCAGAGACACAGAAAGACTTCAGGAAACCTGCAGGACCAGGACCAGAGACACAGAAAGACTTCAGGAAACCTGCAGGACCAGGACCAGGACCAGAGACACAGAAATGAGGCTTCCTTTTTCTGGAGAGCACAGCTCAGTCAGTTCTGATCTGAGTCCGGCCAAGTTCTCCAGAGGGAGAAACCCTCAGTCCAGTCTTGGTCTCAGTGTTGATTCTGTTGTGGTTCTGAAGACTCAGAAGCAAAGTGCGCACCCTGCAGGTTGAACAGGGAGCTGCAGTCGGTGGTCCGGTCCGACGGCGCCTGTGTGATGGGCAGCAGGAAGGTTCTGTATCCTCTCAGCAGGCAGCTCATGAAGCGCAGGAAGGCCTCCTGGATCTCCAGCTCCAGTTGCTTCTGCCGCCTGTAGACCTGATCGTAGTCTGTGAGCAGGAACTCCAGCGTCGCCTCCTCCTGGCCAGAACTGCAAACTACACCAGGGGTGGGGGGTGGGGTCGACAAGAGGAGAATCAGGACAAGTTGGACAACTGAGAGAGGAAACCATTGATTATAGTTTCAAACTGAGAGACGTTAAAAAAAATCCCACAAACTCGCTGAGTCATCTAAAAAGCTTGTTGAGTCATCTGAACTTGCTGAGTCATCCAAACAACTTGTTGAGTCGGCTGAACAACTTACTGAATCATCTGAAGAACTCGCTGAGTCATCTAAACTCGCTGAGTCATCTAAACAACTTGCTGAGTGATCTAAACAACTCGCTGAGTGATCTGAACAACTTGCTGAGTCATCTGAACAACTTGCTGAGTCATCTGAACATCTTGCTGAGTCATTTGAATAACTCGCTGAGTCATCTGAACAACTCACTGAGTCATCTAAACAACTCGCTGAGTCATCTGAACAACTCGCTGAGTCATCTGAACAACTTGCTGAGTCATCTAAACAACTCGCTGAGTCATCTGAACAACTCGCTGAGTCATCTGAACAACTCGCTGAGTCATCTGAACAACTCGCTGAGTCATCTAAACAACTCGCTGAGTCATCTGAATAACTTGCTGAGTCATCTGAACAACTTGCTGAGTCATCTGAACAACTCACTGAGTCATCTGAACAACTTGCTGAGTCATCTGAACAACTCACTGAGTTAACTGAACAACTCGCCAAGTCATCTGAAAACGTCACTGAGTTATCTGAACAACTTGCTGAGTCATCTGAACAACATGAGTCATCTGAACTCACTGAGTCATCTGAACAGCTTGTTGAGTTATCTGAACTTGCTGAGTCATCTAAACAACTCGCTGAGTCATCTAAACAACTTGCTGAGTCATCTAAACAACTTGCTAAGTCATCTAAACAACTCGCTGAGTCATCTAAACAACTTGCTGAGTCATCTAAACAACTCGCTGAGTCATCTAAACAACT
>NW_013954482.1:20618-21345 GCF_001266775.1 Austrofundulus limnaeus | reverse complement strand
GTCAACTAAACATGGGCATAGTAACAATATTTTTATACTACATTTATCCATTTTAAATACACTACTTCACTCCTTTGTAACAACTAAGGCAAAAATGTAATTAATTCAGAAAATCTTTTCAGGACCCCACTTTGATGTTTCGGGACCCCACTTTGGGTCCCGACCCCAACTTTGGGAAATACTGATCTAAACAACTCGCTGAGTCATCTAAACAACTCGCTGAGTCATCTAAACAACTCGCTGAGTCATCTGAACAACTCGCTGAGTCATCTAAACAACTTGCTGAGTCATCTAAAAAGTTTGTTGAGTCATCTGAACTTGCTGAGTCATCCAAACAACTCGCTGAGTCATCTAAACCAGTGGTTCCCAAACTTTTTATCTTCTGACCCACACAATATCCACGGCAAAAACTTGTGACCCTAAATATTACTGGTCTGAGTACACAAACTTTGTTTATAACCCTAAAAACACAGGCTTTTTGACAACCTAAACAGCTTGTACACAAATATAAATACTTATTTTTACTTATTTTGTGTTTTTGTAATAGTTATAGGGAAAATAATACATCATCAATTATTTTATTACCCTTTAAATTGATTTCTGGAGATTATCCAAGGTGCTTCATGACCCATAATTGGGTCCCAAGCCCAACTATGGGAACCAAAGTGCAGTGGTTCCCAAACTTTTAAGCTTTTGACCCACAAAATAACAGCAGAGACCTGAGCCC
>NW_013954482.1:16882-17971 GCF_001266775.1 Austrofundulus limnaeus | reverse complement strand
TAGAGTGATAAAACACAACACTGATCATAGAGTGATACAAACACAACAGTGATCATAGAGTGATACAAACACAACACTGATCAGTGATAAAAACACAACACTGATCTTAGAGTGATAAAAACACAACGCTGATCTTAGAGTGATACAAACCCAACACTGATCATAGAGTGATACAAACACAACACTGATCATAGAGTGATACAAACACAACACTGATCAGTGATAAAAACACAACGCTGATCATAGTGATAAAAACACAACACTGATCTTAGAGTGATACAAACCCAACACTGATCATAGAGTGATACAAACACAACACTGATCATAGAGTGATACAAACACAACACTGATCAGTGATAAAACACAACACTGATCTTAGAGTGATAAAAACACAACACTGATCATAGTGATAAAAACACAACACTGATCATAGAGTGATACAAACACAACACTGATCATAGAGTGATACAAACACAACACTGATCAGTGATAAAAACACAACACTGATCAGTGATAAAAACACAACACTGATCATAGTGATACAAACACAACACTGATCATAGAGTGATACAAACACAACACTGATCATAGAGTGATACAAACACAACACTGATCATAGAGTGATACAAACACAACACTGATCATAGAGAAAAACACAACACTGATCTTAGAGTGATAAAAACACAACACTGATCAGTGATAAAAACACAACACTGATCTTAGAGTGATAAAAACACAACACTGATCATAGTGATAAAAACACAACACAGATCATAGTGATAAAAACACAACACTGATCTTAGAGTGATAAAAAAACAACACTGATCATAGTGATAAAAACACAACACTGATCATAGAGTGATACAAACACAACACTGATCAGTGATAAAAACACAACACTGATCATAGAGTGATACAAACACAACACTGATCAGTGATAAAAACACAACACTGATCATAGAGTGATACAAACACAACACTGATCAGTGATAAAAACACAACAGTGATCATAGAGTGATACAAACACAACAGTGATCATAGAGTGATACAAACACAACAGTGATCATAGAGTGATACAAACACAACAGT
>NW_013954482.1:15834-16086 GCF_001266775.1 Austrofundulus limnaeus | reverse complement strand
TCCATTCACTGGGATTCTAGTCCATTCACTGGGATTCTAGTCCATTCACTGGGATTCTAGTCCATTCACTGGGATTCTAGTCCATTCACTGGGATTCTAGACCATTCACTGGGATTCTAGTCCATTCAATGGGATTCTAGTCCATTCACTGGGATTCTAGTCCATTCACTGGGATTCTAGTCCATTCACTGGGATTCTAGACCATTCACTGGGATTTTAGTCCATTCACTGGGATTCTAGTCCATTCACTGG
>NW_013954482.1:13746-14834 GCF_001266775.1 Austrofundulus limnaeus | reverse complement strand
ACAGGAAGTCAGGTGGACCAACAGGAAGTCAGGTGGACCAACAGGAAGTCAGGTGGTCCAACAGGAAGTCAGGTGGACCAACAGGAAGTCAGGTGGGCCAACAGGAAGTCAGGTGGGCCAACAGGAAGTCAGGTGGGCCAACAGGAAGTCAGGTGGGCCAACAGGAAGCTGCAGTTGGTTTGGATCTCACCTCAGTGTATCCACAGAGAACCACACAGGTTGGACTGGTTCTGATGGAGCAGCTCCTTTTAAAAGAGGGGGAGTCTTTCAGACCAGGACCAGCAGAACCCAGTCCAACCCAGTTTGTGAGACAGTTCAGTCTGACATGGTTCTGAACCAACAAACAGCAACATCTGCTTCAGTCTGAGGGTCCCACAGGGTCCAACACAGTCCCAAAGGGTCCCACAGGATCCAACACGGTCCCAAAGGGTCCCACAGGGCCCAACACAGTCCAAAAGGGTCCCACAGGGTCCAACACGGTTCCACAGGGACCCACAGGGTCCAACACAGTCCCAAAGGGTCCCACAGGGTCGAACACGGTTCCACAGGGACCCACAGTATCCAACACGGTCCCACAGGGTCGAACACGGTCCCAAAGGGTCCCACAGGGTCCAACGTGGTTCAACATGCTGGTCTGTCAGAACCAGTTTCTCTCTTAAAACAGGAAGTCAGACGAGAAGAAACCAAGTTTCACTTCCTGTTTGAAACGTGCAGCTGAGGACATGTCTCTGACTGGGACAGAGGAGGACATGTCTCTGACAGGGACAGAGGTGGACATGTCTCATACAGTCTTCAGGGACAGAGGAGGACATGTCTCTGACAGGGACAGAGGAGGACATGTCTCATACAGTCTTCAGGGACAGAGGAGGACATGTCTCTGACAGGGACAGAGGAGGACATGTCTCATAGTCTTCAGGGACAGAGGAGGACATGTCTCTGACAGTCTGCAGGGACAGAGGTCGACATGTCTCTGACAGGGACAGAGGAGGACATGTCTCATACAGTCTTCAGGGACAGAGGAGGACATGTCTCTGATAGTCTGCAGGGACAGAGGTGGACATGTCTCTGACAGCCTGCAGGGACAGAGG
>NW_013954482.1:10275-13061 GCF_001266775.1 Austrofundulus limnaeus | reverse complement strand
CATGTCTCTGACTGGGACAGAGGTGGACATGTCTCTGACAGCCTGCAGGGACAGAGGAGGACATGTCTCTGACAGGGACAGAGGAGGACATGCCTCTGACTGGGACAGAGGTGGACATGTCTCTGACAGCCTGCAGGGACAGAGGAGGACATGTCTCTGACAGGGACAGAGGAGGACATGCCTCTGACTGGGACAGAGGTGGACATGTCTCTGACAGCCTGCAGGGACAGAGGTGGACATGTCTCTGACTGGGACAGAGGAGGACATGTCTCTGACAGTCTGCAGGGACAGAGGTGGACATGCCTCTGACAGGGACAGAGGTGGACATGTCTCTGACAGTCTGCAGGGACAGAGGTGGACATGTCTCTGACAGTCTGCAGGGACAGAGGTGGACATGTCTCTGACAGCCTGCAGGGACAGAGGTGGACATGTCTCATACAGTCTGCAGGGACAGAGGAGGACATGTTTCTGACTGGGACAGAGGAGGACATGTCTCTGACAGCCTGCAGGGACAGAGGAGGACATGTTTCTGACTGGGACAGAGGAGGACATGTCTCATACAGTCTGCAGGGACAGAGGAGGACATGTCTCTGACAGGGACAGAGGAGGACATGTCTCTGACAGGGACAGAGGAGGACATGTCTCATACAGTCTTCAGGGACAGAGGAGGACATGTCTCTGACAGTCTGCAGGGACAGAGGTGGACATGCCTCTGACAGCCTGCAGGGACAGAGGTGGACATGTCTCTGACTGGGACAGAGGAGGACATGTCTCTGACAGGGACAGAGGTGGACATGTCTCTGACTGGGACAGAGGAGGACATGTCTCTGACAGGGACAGAGGTGGACATGTCTCTGACAGCCTGCAGGGACAGATGTGGACATGTCTTTGACAGGGACAAAGGAGGACATGCCTCTGACAGGGACAGAGGAGGACATGTCTCTGACAGGGACAGAGGAGGACTTGCCTCTGACAGGGACAGAGGAGGACATGTCTCTGACAGGGACAGAGGAGGACAAGCCTCTGACAGGGACAGAGGAGGACATGCCTCTAACAGCCTGCAGGGACAGAGGTGGACATGTCTCTGACAGGGACAGAGGACATGTCTCTGACAGGGACAGAGGACATGTCTCTGACAGGGACAGAGGAGGACATGTCTCTGACAGCCTGCAGGGACAGAGGTGGACATGTCTCTGATGGACTGCCTTTCCCATTGTCCTCTGGGGCACCGGTCTTTAGGACACTCAGGGTCTGGATCTCATGTGTCCTCAAGTCAACACTCTTTAGTTTCAGTCCCACGTGGACTTTCTGTCCACAAACGTCTCTGACTGAAACCTGATGCCTGCAGTCCTGCAGAGGGTTTAAATGTCAGGACTAAATTTAGAGCCTGCATGGACGAGGAGGACCGGGGAGGACTGAGGAGGACCTGGTAGACCAGGAGGCTTGGTGAGGACTGAGAAGGACCAGGAGAACCGTTCAAATTGAATCCACATCATAATGCACCGTCTGTGACGAAAACAACAACCAGAGTTCTGGTCTACGGGTCTGGTCTACGGGTCTGGTCTACAGGTCTGGTCTACAGGTCTGGTTCACAGGTCTGGTCTACGGGTCTGGTCTACGGGTCTGGTCTACAAGTCTGATTCACAGGTCTGGTCTACAGGTCTGGTCTACGGGTCTGGTCTACAGGTCTGGTCTACAGGGCTGGTCTACAGGTCTGGTCTACGGGTCTGGTCTACAGATCTGGTTCACAGGTCTGGTCTACAGGTCTGGTCTACAGATCTGGTCTACAGATCTGGTCTACAGGTCTGGTTCGTCTGGTCTACAGGTCTGGTCTACAGGTCTGATCTACAGGTCTGGTTCACAGGTCTGGTCTACAGATCTGGTTCACAGGTCTGGTCTACAGATCTGGTCTACAGGTCTGGTCTACAGATCTGGTCTACAGGTCTGGTCTACAGATCTGGTCTACAGATCTGAAAAATGACACCAGATATTTTACTGACAATAGACATGCAGCCGACCCGAGGACCAGAGGATCTGGTTCTGACCCACAGAACACAGAACTCTGTTTGGTTCTGCTTGGTGTCAGGCAAACCTGTCCTAAAACATGATTCCTCCACCGCAGAAAGTAGTTCCTCCTGATGAACAACAGAAGTTTGTTCTGTTTCTAACAGTTTTAATGATTTTACATAAATATTAAAACAAGTTTTAAACATTTAATCTGAGTTTTATTTACACTTACAGAGAACTGGAGCCCTGTGTCTGTCAGAGGCTCTGTGCTAGCTGTACGCTAGCTGTTCATTAGCTGTGTGCTAGCTGTTCATTAGCTGTTTATGTTAGCTGTGTGCTAGCTGTTCATTAGCTGTGTGCTAGCTGTTCATTAGCTGTTTATGTTAGCTGTGTGCTAGTTGTATGCTAGCTGTGTGCTAGCTGTACACTAGCTGTGTGCTAGCTGTTCATTAGCTGTTTATGTTAGCTGTGTGCTTGCTGTATGCTAGCTGTGTGCTAGCTGTTCAGCTGTTTGCTAGCTGTATGGTAGCTGTGTGCTAGCTGTTCATTAGCTGTTTATGTTAGCTGTGTGCTAGCTGTATGCTAGCTGTGTGCTAGCTGTACACTAGCTGTGTGCTAGCTGTTCATTAGCTGTTTATGTTAGCTGTGTGCTAGCTGTGTGCTAGCTGTTCATTAACTGTTTATGTTAGCTGTGCGCTAGCTGTATGCTAGCTGTGTGCTAGCTGTTCATTAGCTGTGTATGTCAGCTGTGTGCTAGCTGTATGCTAGCTGTGTGCTAG
>NW_013954482.1:8983-9623 GCF_001266775.1 Austrofundulus limnaeus | reverse complement strand
GTGTGTGTGTGTGTGTGTGTGTGTGTGTGTGTGTGTGTGTGTGTGTGTGTGTGGGCCTTCTGCATTTCACCTGCTCACATTTTGTTAAACTTTGTTTAATAAACTATTTACAGACAAAAAAGTTTTGAATTCTTTCAGAGAAAAATATGGCTGAAGACGTGATGCAGACAGGCGGGGCGGTGAGAGGCGGGGCTAAGACCTGTTAATCACAGTGAGTGGGCGGAGTTAAAGGGCAGCAAAGCGTCCTGTTTAGACTCAGTTATAATCTGTAATCTGTCCGACAGGATTTAAATCAGCCTGAAAGTTCAGCTCGGGTTCTTTTAAAACTAAACGTGGAGAAAGTTTAAAATATTCGGACTTGATGTTTAAACGTACAGAAACACACCTGACAGGTTAGAGGACTGATTCTTTTCAGTGACCATGTGAAGAGCTGCGCTTCAGGTGGGTTCTGTTCCACTTGGTGGAAATGTCCTTTAAAGCACAGACCTGCAGGACTCTGAGGGTCCGACAGACCCGCAGGACTCCGAGGGTCCGACAGACCCGCAGGACTCCGAGGGTCCGACAGACCCGCAGGACTCCGAGGGTCCGACAGACCCGCAGGACTCCGGGGGTCCGACAGACCCGCAGGACTCTGAGGGTC
>NW_013954482.1:6295-8154 GCF_001266775.1 Austrofundulus limnaeus | reverse complement strand
GTTGGGGGGCGGGGCGTATTCTTCACCTCCTCACAGGTTGTGTTTGTTCAGTGGGGGGAGGGGGGGCGTCATTTCAGCCGATCGGACCGGAACGAGTCCTCCACAGCCGGGTCAGCCAGCATCAGGTCCCCCTCCAGCATGTCCAGGGACAGGGGGTCCATCCTGAGCTGGTCGTCCAGAGAGAAGGGGTCCATCTCGAAGCCGGGGACACGGGACAGGGCGCTGGCGATCTCCTTGGACAGACCTGTGGGGGAGTCTCCTGCAGAGACAAGATGGGGGAGGGGGTAGGAAGTCCAGTTAGAACTCTGCAGGCTGGTCTGATGAGGCAGCTGGGTTCATCAGAACCAAGACCGCTGGTCTCAGGTGGTCTCAGGTGGTCTCTGTGGCTCAGCCAGGTAGCACCGCCCCTTTACTTAAATCCAGGAAGTAGAAATGAAGACATCATGACATCACAGGAGGTTCTGGTACCTGTGAGGATGATGTTGGGTACGCTGTGTCGACCGTCTCCAGCGTTGTAGTTCTGGTTCTGATTGTTGAACATCTGCTGGTCTCCGGGCTCCTGGGGGTCCAGGCTCCCCTGGCTGCTGAGGGGGAACTGGTTCTTGTCACTGCTGGTGCAGCTCAGCCCGCCGTGGTTCAGGGACAGACCGTCAACCGGGTTCTCAGCACAGAACTGCAGCAGAAGGAGGAACTGTTAGATTTGTGAAGAGAGTTCTGCTTCCTGTCGGGTCGGGTCGGGTCGGGTCAGACTGATGTGAGCTCACCTGCTGGTTGGTCTTTCCTGACAGCTGCAGACTGAGGTACGGGTCATCCAGCAGGGAGCTGAACAAGGCATCCTGAGAACATCAAACACACCCACATGTTCATGAGCCAGGTCTGACTGGTCCTGACCCCAGGTCTGACTGGTCCTGACCCCAGGTCTGACTGGTCCTGACCCAGGTCTGACTGGTCCTGACCCCAGGTCTGACTGGTTCTGACCCCTGGTCTGACTGGTCCTGACCCAGGTCTGACTGGTCCTGACCCCAGGTCTGACTGGTTCTGACCCCTGGTCTGACTGGTTCTGACCCCAGGTCTGACTGGTCCTGACCCCAGGTCTGACTGGTTCTGACCCCAGGTCTGACTGGTTCTGCACATGTCGTTGGATGTACACAGTGTGGTTGGATGTACACAGTGTGGTTGGATGTACATGTGGTTGGATGTACACAGTGTGGTTAGATTTGGATGTGATTGGATTTGGATGTGGTTGGATGTACATTTGGTTGGATGTACATGTGGTTGGATGTGGTTGGACGTACATGTGGTTGGATGTACACAGTGTGGTTGGATGTGGTTGGATGTACATGTGGTTGGATGTACACAGTGTGGTTGGATGTGGTTGTATGCACATGTGGTTGGATGTACATGTGGTTGCATGTGGTTGGATGTACATGTGGTTGGATGTACATGTGGTTGGATGTGGTTGGATGTACACAGTGTGGTTGGATTTGGATGTGATTGGATTTGGATGTGGTTGGATGTACACAGTGTGGTTGGATTTGGATGTGGTTGGATGTACATTTGGTTGGATGTACATGTGGTTGGATGTGGTTGGACGTACATGTGGTTGGATGTACATTTGGTTGGATGTACATGTGGTTGAATATGGTTGGATGTACATGTGGTTGATATGGTTGGATGTACATGTGGTTGGATGTACATGTGGTTGGATGTGGTTGGATGCACATGTGGTTGGATGCACATGTGGATGGATATTGTTGGATGTACATGTGGTTGGATATGGTTGGATGTACATGTGGTTGGATATGGTTGGATGTATATGTGGTTGGATATGGTTGGATGTACATGTGGTTGGATATGGT
>NW_013954482.1:4150-5533 GCF_001266775.1 Austrofundulus limnaeus | reverse complement strand
GTGGTTGGATGTACATGTGGTTGGATGTACATTTGGTTGGATGTACATGTGGTTGGATATGGTTGGATGTACATGTGGTTGGATATGGTTGGATGTACATGTGGTTGGATGTACATGTTGTTGGATATGGATGGATGTACATGTGGTTGGATGTACAAGTGGTTGGATGTACATGTGGTTGGATGTACATTTGGTTGGATGTACATGTGGTTGGATATGGTTGGATGTACATGTGGTTGGATATGGTTGGATGAACATGTGGTTGTAAATGGCTGGATGTACATGTGGTTGGAAATGGCTGGATGTACATGTGGTTGGAAATGGTTGAATGTACATGTGGTTGGATGTATATGTGGTTGGATTTACATGTGGTTGGATGTACATGTGGTTGGATGTACATTTGGTTAGATGTACATGTGTTTGGATGTGGTTGGATGTACATGTGGTTGGATATGGTTGGATGTACATGTCGTTGGATATGGTTGGATGTACATGTCGTTGGATATGGTTGGATGTACATGTCGTTGGATATGGTTGGATGTACATGTGGTTGGATGTACACGTGATTGGATGTGGTTGGATGTACATGTGGTTGGATGTGGTTGGATGTACATGTGGTTGGACACACATGTGTTTGGATGTACATGTGGTTGGATGTGGTTGGATGTACATTTGGTTGGATGTACTTGTGTTTGGATATGGTTGGATGTACTTGTGTTTGGATGTACATATGGTTGGATGCACATGTGGTTGGATATGGTTGGATGTACATGTGGTTGGATATGGTTGGATGTACATGTGTTTGGATGTGGTTGGATGTACATGTGTATGGATGTGGTTGGATGTACATGTGTTTGGATGTGGTTGGATGTACATGTGGTTGGATATGGTTGGATGTACATGTGGTTGGATATGGTTGGATGTACATGTGGTTGGATGTACATGTGGTTGGAAATGGTTGAATGTACATGTGGTTGGATGTACATGTGGCTGTATGTGGTTGGATGCACATGTGGTTGGATGTACATGTGGTTGGATGTGGTTGAATGTACATGTGGTTGGATGTACATGTGGCTGGATGTGGTTGGATGCACATGTGGTTGGATGTACATGTGGTTGGATGTACATGTGGTTGGATGCACATGTGGTTGGATATGGTTGGATGTACATGTGGTTGGATGCACATGTGGTTGGATGTACATGTGGTTGGAAATGGTTGAATGTACATGTGGTTGGATATGGTTGGATGTACATGTGGTTGGATATGGTTGGATGTACATGTGGTTGGATGTACATGTTGTTGGATATGGATGGATGTACATGTGGTTGGATATGGTTGGATGTACATGTGGTTGGATATGGTGTTGGATATGGATGGATGTA
>NW_013954482.1:1968-3313 GCF_001266775.1 Austrofundulus limnaeus | reverse complement strand
TCAGTCAATCAATCAACCAATCAGTCAGTCAGTCAGTCAGTCAATCAACCAGTCAATAAATAAAGCAACCAGTCAGTCAGTCAGTCAGTCAATAAATAAACCAATCAGTCAATCAATCAACCAATCAGTCAGTCAGTCAGTCAATCAATCAACCAGTCAATAAATAAGCCAACCAGTCAGTCAATCAACCAATCAGTCAGTCAGTCAATAAATAAACCAACCAGTCAGTCAGTTAGTCAATAAATAAACCAACCAGTCAATCAATCAACCAGTCAGTCAATCAACCAATCAGTCAGTCAGTCAGTCAATCAATCAACCAGTCAATAAATAAACCAACCACTCAGTCAGTCAATCAATCAACCAGTCAACAAATAAAACAACCAGTCAGTCAGTCAGTCAATAAATAAACCAATCAGTCAATCAATCAACCAATCAGTCAGTCAGTCAATCAATCAACCAGTCAATAAATAAGCCAACCAGTCAGTCAATCAACCAGTCAGTCAGTCAATCAGTCAGTCAATAAATAAACCAACCAGTCAGTCAGTTAGTCAATAAATAAACCAACCAGTCAATCAATCAACCAGTCAGTCAATCAACCAATCAGTCAGTCAGTCAATCAACCAATCAGTCAGTCAGTCAATCAATCAACCAGTCAATAAATAAGCCAACCAGTCAGTCGGTCAGTCAGTCAATAAATAAACCAACCAGTCAATCAATCAACCAATCAGTCAATCAATCAACCAATCAGTCAGTCAGTCAGTCAGTCAATCAACCAATCAGTCAGTCAGTCAATCAATCAACCAGTCAATAAATAAGCCAACCAGTCAGTCGGTCAGTCAGTCAATAAATAAACCAACCAGTCAATCAATCAACCAATCAGTCAATCAATCAACCAGTCAGTCAATCAACCAATCAGTCAGTCAGTCAGTCAATCAACCAATCAGTCAGTCAGTCAATCAATCAACCAGTCAATAAATAAGCCAACCAGTCAGTCGGTCAGTCAGTCAATAAATAAACCAACCAGTCAATCAATCAACCAATCAGTCAATCAATCAACCAGTCAGTCAATCAACCAATCAGTCAGTCAGTCAGTCAGTCAATCAATCAACCAGTCAATAAATAAAGCAACCAGTCAGTCAGTCAGTCAGTCAATAAATAAACCAGTCAATAAATAAGCCAACCAGTCAGTCGGTCAGTCAGTCAATAAATAAACCAACCAGTCAATCAATCAATCAATCAGTCAATCAATCAACCAGTCAGTCAATCAACCAATCAGTCAGTCAGTCAGTCAATCAACCAATCAGTCAGTCAGTCAATCAACCAATCAGTCAGTCAGTCAATCAAC
>NW_013954481.1:6502-25889 GCF_001266775.1 Austrofundulus limnaeus | reverse complement strand
TTATTATTCTTGGCACCTGATGATGTTTTCTCAGCTTTATAATTAGTTTTTATTTACCAGGAAAAGCTCAGGCCAACGAGCAGCGCTACACTAAACTGAAGGAGAAGTACACGGAGCTGGTTCAGAGTCACGCAGACCTGCTCAGGAAGGTGAGGAGGACACAATAAATGTCTTCTTTGTTCTTTTCTATGTCCATAAAAAAATAACTTGGTGACATGTTGTCCTCCTTTTTGTGTGAAAGCTGCATTCTGTGTGCACTGCCTCCATGTGAGTATCAGTCACATGGAGGCAGGGCTTAAAAGCCTGAATTTTGCCTGAAACTCTCAGACTGAAGAAGTCTCTTGGAGGAGAGACGAAACGTTTCATTAGAGAAGAACCCGTCCAGAAGACCTATACAATTTTTTTCTTTTTGATTCTCTGTGCTGTTTCAGTAATTTATACAGTATATCAAAACGTTCAGCTCATTCAGGTGAATCTGAGTGTAGATTTTTGTTACATTTCTGATTTTAGAAATGTTTCACTTTATTTATATAAATACACTAAGATCTATTTTATTCTTCAAAAATATTCTCTCTGACATCTGCTTCTGTCTTGTTCTGTTTTGTCATCTTTTGCTGCTTTTAGCTTATTCTGCTACTTTTGGCTAGCCTTTTGCTTTGATTGATCTGCCCCTTTCAGCATTTAGCTAGTGCTCTGCTTCTTTTACCGTTATGTCCTCCGATCCAGCTGCTTCATCAAACTTCAGCATCATTTGACGTTCAGCATTTATGCTGAAAATGTCGGGTTATTTATTATTCCTCCTCCGTGAGGTTCTGAGGTCTGTTTTATTGACTTCAGTGGTGTTTGAGTACGTCTTCGTCTCTTGTCCCTTGGTGTGTTTGCAGAACGCTGAGGTGACCCGGCAGATGACTGTGGCTCGAGCAGCGCAGGACGAGGTGGAGGCGGTGAGGAAAGAGATGCAGGAGAAGGTGAAGACGGCGCAGGAGGCTGCAGACAGACAGGTTTGTTATCACAGCACTGTTTTACAGTGGTGTYTTTCTGCTCAGAGGATTTATCACTTCTTTGTTGGTGTTGTTGTTCAGGAGAGGGAGCAGCTGAAACAGCTGCAGGAGCTCCAGAGGGAGCTGATGTCCACCCAGGTGGAGCTGGACTCCCTGAAGACCACCATGGCCTCCTCACAGCAGGTCCCTCCTCTCAGCTTTATTACTCCTCTTTAGTTTTAACTAGCTTTACCTGCCCAACTTTAATATCCAGCACCTGATAGAAATGAGCACAAGAAGACTGACGATGTGAATCTATTTTACTGACTAAAAAGACACAGATGATCTTAATGAAGTCTAAAAATAACACACCTCTGGAGCCACTTTTTTCTAATGATTATTATTTAATCATCACATTGGCACAGTCTATTTAAAAAAATCATTTCATATTTTACATACTGACTTCCATACACTTGTGTTGTTTTCTGGATTGGATGGACTTTTATTCTGGWAGGATTTATATTTAGTGGGAAAACAAAGTCCTGACACACTGAGGCTGAACCTGGCTCATTAATTTAAGTCAAAGAAGTTCAACTTAGTTTTCTGATGCATTTACTCTTTAAAATCTGTCAAAAATCATTCTGTTACTCTTGATGTTTCTCCTTTTTCACTTTTATTGCCCTCTGGTGTAACTTTCTCTCTTCATCGCAGACTTAGCAATTGTTTCAGAGGATCACACCTCAGATTCTGATAGTTGGTGAAAAATAGTTTAGGCAATAAAATAAGCTGCTTACCATCACCTAATTCCCTCCAGTTTTTATTTTTTATTTTTGCGTGCCTGAAGAAGCAAAGCTGATGATTGTAGCAGGCATCAGAAGGTGTTTCTTTCAGCGTAAAAATCAAAACAACACAAGATGATGAAGCTCTTCTCAGTTAAGATTGTTATGTAAACTCTGGTGTTTAGTTCCTGTGGTTTAACGTAATGATGGAGCYTTTTCAAGATGTGACGGTGAACAAATAAAGTTCACGAGGGACTCACTAACTTGCTTTGACTCATAAATTCAAGCTTTCACTCGTCACATTCCCAGCTGTCCGCCGTCATCGTTCTCTCCTTCTTTTTTAGTTTTAGATATTTTTCTTCGCACTTTGTTTCCTGCTGTCCTGACATCTGTTTGAAAACCCTGTTTCTTCTTTTCCTCACTGATTTGAACTCTTCTGTTTCTTCATTTTCTCCTTTTCTGTCGGACCTGCTGACTCTCAGACTGTAAGTCTTTAAAACTATTTCAGCTCTCCTTCCATTATTTGTTTCATTTATATTCCTCTAAATTAAAAGTCTTCAGTAAACATCTCACATGTAACTAACTGCACTGTGTTGTAATACTTGGTGATTGTTGTATTGCAACAAAGTTGCACAACCTCAACTTCCCAGTTGGCCTCTGGTTGTCAACTTGACCTCAGCCCGGCTCTCTCTGGAGGATCCATAGCTTTGCACAAACTCAGGCCTAAACAATGCTGTAAATAACAGCTGACGATAAAGTGTGTTTTCATATTGTGGCCGGAGCACTCCCATCATACCACATCCTGTCACGTCTTTGTACACGAGAATAATTTACGTGTCTCTGTCCTCCTGACACTTTTTGTTCCTCGCTACAGTCGAGCGAAGTCCTCAGCACCCAGCTGGCCACCCTGGAGTCCCAGAAAGCCGAGCTGGTGCAGACTTTGTCGAAGGTGGAGGCGGAGCTAGCGGTTCAGGGGGAGGAGCTTCAACAAATCCAAAGCTCTTTGGCGACTGAAAGGGAAAGTGGAGTGAAGACGGCCGAAGCCCTGCAGAATCAGCTCAATGAGAAGGTTGGAGAACTTTCTCAGTTAGCTGAAAATATTCCATTTAAGTATCGTAACATAAAGTTTGACGTGTCGACCCACAGGAGAGCAGGGAGCAGGCTCTGGAGAGCCAGCTGGTGGCGGCTCGCTGGTCCAGTCTGCAGGGAGCTGTGGAGGAGGCAGAGAGGATCATCCAGGACTCTCTGGCTCAGATCGACGACCCGGCACACATCAGCTGCACCAGCTCTGCAGGTCCGTCACTGATGATTGATTTCAGCGCCGGGACACTTATCATCTCTCTGTTCAACGTCTGCTTGTGTTCTTTCTCTGCAGACTACCTTGCATCAAGATGRCAGGCCTCTTTAGACTGTATGGAGCGATTACACTGTGCCAGAAACAACTTCTTAACAGACAACACAGGTGAGACACACACCTCTGAATACGTACCATGCCAAAGAAAGTTGCCAGTGTGTGGTATTAAAAAGAGGAACCGTGTAAAACTTCACGTTTTTAATGATGTTTTTGTTCTTTTCCTGTTTTCAAGCAGCTGTGACGGAGCTGGTGCGAGTGGTGACCCAGTGTGGCCACCTGGTGGGCGACACCATAGTTCAGGGTAGTGCCACCTCCCACATGGTGCCTGTGGAGCAAGCTGATGGTGTGTGTGTGTGTGTGTGTGTGTGTGTGTGTATGTGTGTGTGTGTGACGCAAACAGTGTCTCCCGATGTTAATCTGTGCCTGAGGCAGGCGTGGACTTGCACCGATTTGTCTGCAAAGATCTGTCTTCATGCACTAGAACCAAACAGTGGAGCTGAGCTCATGTTTTCATGTTTGCAGCGTTGCAGAGTAATCTGCAAACCTTTGCACATCAAAATAATCCCGTTCACAACAGTTATGCTTCGGTTGCACAAGCACAAAAAAAAAATGCGGTGATTGTAACTTGTAAACGTCACTTTTACAACCAATAATGTTTTGAAAAGTAACTTTTAACTCTATAAGTGAAGTTGAGTGTAAGTTTGTTAAAATGCTACGACACAAAAAACATTTTTTTCTAGTTTTATTGGAGAGAAAAATAAAAACACTTAAAATATTTTTAAGAAAATAGTTTTCTTAAATTTTTTAAAGAATTTCTTTCATAGAATTGGCTACTAAACGGTCATGAGTATTAAAACTAACAAAATAGCATAAAGTCCTGATGCATCTCAGTAATCCAGGTAAAAAATCAAAGGAAAAAAAATTGTATAGGTCCTCTGGATGGGTTCTTCTTTAATGAAACGTTTCGTCTCTCTTCCAAGAGACCTCTTCAGTCTGAGAGTTTCAGGCAAAATGCAGGCTTTTGAGTCCTGCCTCCAGGTGACTGATACTCACATCACCTGGCTATCGCRCACAGGTGAAGCGATAGCCAGGTGATGTGAGTATCAGTCACCTGGAGGCAGGACTCAAAAGCCTGKATTTTGCCTGAAACTCTCAGACTGAAGAGGTCTCTTGGAAGAGAGACGAAACGTTTCATTAAAGAAGAACCCGTCCAGAGGACCTATACAATTTTTTTTCCTTTAAAATAGCATAAAATTACAACCTCAAYAATTGGTATATTTAAGGGGTAAATCAAAACAGAATGCAATGACTTACATATTTTATAAACCCATATTTGATTTATAATGTAACAGTAAACATCAAATGATTAAACTAAAATTTTTTATTTATTTTTTGATAAAATATAAGATGATTTTAAATTTATTGGCAGAAAAAACAGTAACAAAAAGGCTGTAAATGTCAGTGGTACAAATAGACCGGAATAAGGATGAAATACTGTTGTTCTGTTAATCCGCACGTCTTTCCACTGTGGTCAAATTATAGTTTAAATTTAGCCTTCAGGCATGTTTTAATCAAAACATTCAGAGAGGACAAACCTGCTGACTTCATAAACGAGTAATGTTTTTTTTTTCCTTCTCCCTCTGAAGGCAAGTCTGAGCATGCCCAAATATAACGAAGGTCTGGTCACAGGCCATGTTTCTGCACCAACAACACAAACAGGAACTCTGAATTAATCCAGATTAGGACGTGTAACTCAGCCTGCAGTTAGATACAGATCAGCTGCATGTGGAAAAAAAAAACAAGTAGTTTTGCTTTTACTGCCGTCTGAGACGATGGTTTAATGAACTCAGTGGTAGTTAGAGGGAACTGAAGGCTCGATGTGTTTGTTTTATTTTTATTTTAGTTGTTTGTGGAAAAGAGAACAGAAATTCTTGCTTCAGATCATGGCTTGTTGTTGTTTTTTTATGTCCTACCACGAGTTATTTTGGTGACGATCTGTCCCYTGTGGTGTTTGTTTCAGCTCTGTCGGAGAGTGTGAAGCTGTGCGGGGCAGAAGCTCTGGCTCTGCTGGGACACATGAAGCAGCAGGACAGCCTGGCCGCAGCCAACGACAACAAGCTAAAAGCCGCCTTGGAGGCCGTTCTGGCGGCTGCAGAGGTCCACGCTTCATAACTCTTTATAAAGTTCCTACAAGACCCTCGTGTCCCAGTGTTGCAGGTGAATGTTTCCAGCGCCTTGTGACGACACGTTCAGTAAACGCTCTCGCTTTCTGCTGTTGCAGAAACTTCGCCCCCGAGGTTTGGAGCTGCAGCAGGGGGAGCTGGGAGATCTGGTGGAGCAGGAAATGGCTGCCACCTCCGCTGCCGTGGAGTCGGCAGCCGCTAGGATAGAGGTGAGCGCCTCTGTGTTTATCTGTGGACTTGCTGTGAGAAATCACTGCCCTTTGGTTTCACTTCACTAGAGGGTTAACTTCAAAATGTCCCTTTTTTTTCATCTTCTTCCTCTGTATCCCTGCAGGAAATGCTCAACAAATCTCGAGCAGTTGACACAGGAATCAAGATGGAGGTCAACGAGAGGTAAAACTGATCGGACCCAGATTGTGGGATTAGTTTTCCTCTGTTTTTTTATCAAATGCAGACGTGAAATACAGCTCTCATTATTGGCTTAATATAAAAGGGCAAAACCTTTTGGTCTGACAAAGCAAAGTTCTTGTTTAAAGGAGTCAAACTGTAAACGAGTCAATGAGACATTTTCCTTTTAATGGCTCGATTTATTCTGTCAGTAGCAACTTCATTATTTGAGCCACTTCCTGTAAAGTCTTGTAGCAGTAAGTTAGCGAACTGTTCTTTGTGGTTTGTGATTTATTTATTTTTAGTGAAACCGCATCACTGGCTTGTGATTGTTTGTTGTTTCGAGCTCGAATCATTGTGATTGTTTGTTGTTTCGAGCTCGACTCATTGGTCGCTGCTTAAATGAGCTGTAGGACTGGACCATAACATGGATCACAGCGTTAAGTCTGAGTGAAAAATGCTGCAGACTCTCTGCACAAATGTCTTTTTAAAATGTAGGACAGACCGAACAATCTACCAAAGACACTGATCAACTTTTTATTTTACTTTGACTTTATTGAACATAATGTAATAAAAGAATAAATAGTTATAAACAGAAGAAAATAAATTTAAAACAAAAAGCAAGCAAAAGAAGGATAGTGAATTATATTTACACATTCAAAGGAGTGTGTACAAATATAAACTTCAATTCATAATAACTTGGTTATAACATTATTTCTTATTTAGTTTTCTTTATATCCACATCTATAACTGGTACAAAGCATTCATATTTGCATGCCATTAAGAGCAAGCATCCATAATTTCAACATGTTAATTTTTCTAAATCAACTTGAGGAGTCAGCAGTTCGCAGCTGATTAACTTTAGCAAAAACAAAAATGTTCAATAACTCAGTTTTAAAGACTTCTAGTTATGATTTGGTGTGGTGGTAGCTGAGAGTTGTCGTCGAAACACACCCAAACGTCAGCAAAACACTCGTTGCTTCAGTCGTGGTAACGTCAGACAGGAGCCATAAACTGGGTCATTTAGCTCTGCTCATCACTGCAACAACTCAAGACTTTAAAACCACTGAYCCTTACAGTACTTCTTCCATCTTTATATAACATTTATATAAACAGTGGGACTACATGTCCAGATAAGCAAAGTTTTTACTCACAAATAAGCTCAGAGAGCAAAAAGTTCTGAGCCTGTTCTGCTAAAACAAGTTATCTTATGAAATCAGGTTTCCTAAAATAAACGTGGCGTCCTCTTTCCCTAAAACTCTTAGTTGCTCCTATAAAAACAGTCTAAAACCATGGATTTAAATAAAGGTTAATAAAATAAATAAAACTCAAGTTCGTGCCTAAGTGTTGAGTAATATTAATTATGAACAGATCAACCAGCAAACTAGTTATTTGTGTCGTCCGTGTTAAAAAGGTGGAAGCAACGAGCTGTCAGACCCTGAACAAAGGAGCCATGTGACATATTGATGCTTTTCACACAGAGTGCTGACGTACAGAGAATCTCATCAATACAGATACAAACAAAGTGTTCGTGCTCTGAAGCCGCGGTGCCTAGTGACGTCTGTCGCTGCAGCAGATTCAGTTTTATCAGAGTTCAGTGTTGACACCTGCGAAGAAGAGAGATCTTTTCACGTCTCTCCTGTAGAGTTAAAATAAAATCAACTTTTGAAGTAAAAAGCTGAAAAGAAACTCTGCTGCTGCGGAGGTTCTTTATGAAATCAGCTACAGSTCAGTGACACGGGGAGCAAACAGTGATTTCTCTCTGCTGCCGCTGTTGTCTTTATTTAAAAAATGGAGCAAACCCTTCAGCTGCAGACCTCACAAGCTCTGCAAGTCAGACAAACATGAAACTGTACCCCATTTCAAGTTCTGATAGCTCTGAAGCTGATTCATTGGCTTTACAATCGCAGGATGTCAGCGTTTGTTTTCTGTCGCCTCCTGCAGGATCTTGGCTTCCTGCACGGAGCTGATGCAGGCGATCAAGGAGCTCGTGTTGTCCTCCAAAGATCTGCAAAGGGACATCGTGGAGAGCGGGAGGGTGAGACAGTTAATGTTTTTTTTCCCTCTCATTTCACCTCCTCAATTTAAAGAAAAAAAAAACGACAACAGAAAGGTCAAATCCCTGATTATTTCTGTGATAAAACACAGAGTTTAGGCGTTTTGGTGACGTGTTTGCTTCACTGTCCACCAGGGGGCAGCATCCACGAAGGAATTTTATGCCAAGAACTCCCGCTGGACGGAGGGCCTGATCTCTGCCTCGAAAGCAGTGGGATGGGGCGCCACGGTCATGGTGTAAGTTTAAAAACGCCTCCGTTCATTGAMTCACAAACGTTGGAGACTTTCTGAACTCTAAACGAGCCGAAGAGTCGGAAAAATGAAACCAGAACCTGTGTTAACCCGAGTTTCTTCTTAACCTCCACCTTTAAACCTGACTCTGAGCTGATTTATCTCCATGTGGCTGTGTTGCAGTGACGCGGCCGACCTGGTGGTGCAGGGCAAAGGGAAGTTCGAGGAGCTGATGGTGTGTTCACGTGAAATAGCTGCCAGCACAGCACAGCTTGTGGCTGCTTCCAAGGTAAACATAGTAGAAAACTAAAAAGTGGGGGAGTTTTTGTTCTCCCAGCAGTGTGTTTGTTATCGTAGTAGTTCTACTGCAGGATGTTTGCACGCTCAAGCTGTTCGGCTCAGGGCTTCCGTTCACTGGACTTGTTCTGAGCAACGCTCTTATCGCCGCCGTCCCCTCCTCAGGTGAAAGCAGACAAGGACAGCGCCAACCTGCGCCGTCTGCAGCAGGCGTCCCGCGGCGTCACGCAGTCCACCGCGGCTGTCGTCGCCTCCACCAAGTCCGGGAAGTCCCAGATCGAGGAAACAGGTGAGGGTTGTTTACACGGTAACCCGATTCTGTTTGTTTCCTCTGCTTTTCTGTTAATTCAGCAGTTTGTTCTTTTCATACCATTTAAAGTTTTATAATTCTCTTTTTAATTCAGTGTCTGTTTTTGTTTTCAGAAACAATGGACTTCTCCAGCATGACCCTCACACAGATCAAGCGACAGGAAATGGACTCACAGGTAAACAGCAGGAGGACAGTTAGGAATAATAACGCACCACACGAGTTTCAAATATTTGATTTGAATTAAATGAAGTGTATTTTCAGTTAAGAGCTTTTTACAGCTTTCCTGTCAGTGACGCTCATGACACAAGAAAAAAATCCCTCAGTTGGAGTTAATTATTAAAACTGAAACAGTGAAATTTGAAGCTGTTTGACTTGAAGTCTTAACAGACTCTGGTGGCTTTCAGCCACAATAATCCAAGTGTTTCTACGTGACCATTCCTCTGTGTTAATCTAGTTTAAAGGGATAGTTCAGATATTTYAAAGAGYTTCTGTGCAAACATGATGCATCATAAATCACATCACATCCGCTGCACATTTAATAACCATGTTACACTACAATGCTTTACAGCAGAAACTCGTGATCAAACTGTCTCTGGTTAAAGCTCACAAATGTTGCTAAAAAGTGAAATAAACAAGAATATGACATCACACAGTTACAAGAACTGTTACATATAGGTTTTTTTTATTTATGCATGACTCCTGGTTTGTAGATTTTATAACAAGAATCAAAAGAGTATTCTTGATTTCTGGAAATGATCTTTAAATCTCTTCTCTTGGTGTTTCATTTTGTTCACAGGATAGAAAATCAATAATTTTGATAAKCCTTTATTTTTCTGTCAGTGGGTTTAAGTGTTTTTTATGTTTATTTGCTATCACAGTAAGTAGCCTGGGAGAACCTCCTTCAGGAATATAATAAGTTAAATTTTAAAAATCAAACCTTTTCTCCAAACTGAGGTCATTCAAAGAGTTATTAGCAGCAGGTTAGGTATTGATTGCTCATAACCTTTCTTCAGAACCACACTTTCATATGATCTAAACCAGTAAGGCTTGTGCATTTTAATTTTTGTTTTCCTCAGGTCCTAGTCCTGGAGCTGGAGACTCGTCTGCAGAAGGAGCGGGAGCGTCTCGGCGAGCTGAGGAAGAAGCACTATGAGTTGGCCGGAGCCTCGGAGGGCTGGGGCGAGGAAGGGGAAGGTGAGGACCAACGCCGACGTCCTGCCAGTGAGGAATTTTTAACAAGTCTGGCCTCTTAAATGTTTAAATTCTCTGTCCTTCCACAGGTACCGGGTGAGAGCCGCCACCCCTGACGCCCCTCCTCCTCCTCCTCCATCAGAAGACTGGCTTTTGTCCACCTCGTTTTATTTATAGACACACTTTACTGTCTTCGTCTCTGTTCCAGTTTTATTTCATTTATTCGCTTGTTATCTAAAGCCAAATGAAACGGTGCCCCCCCTCTCCCTCCCATCGCCCGGGGCTCAGCGACAGCAGGGTCCCAGGTGAACGGATGTAAGGGTGAGAGAAACGTCGTCACTGCTTCACCTCCGGATGATGCTGCGGGTTTTGCACAAGYGACAAACTCTCAGCAGCGAACGTGCACAATGCATATTTCTGCCTACCTTAAACAGCATATTCTTATATCTTTTAAAACTTTTATTTTATTTTTATTTTGGCGCTCGTTCAGAGCTCTTCTGCTCCTGAGTTCCTCCTTGTTTTTTTTTTTCTCACTGTGAGTTGAGTCCAGGCCGCTCCACGGGCCGGTTCTCTGGACTTTCTGCCTTTCACGTCCTCACCATTGTAACGACCYTGACTGTTAAATTAAGCACCCCCCACACACTTTTTTTTTTTCACACAAATGCTAGTGTCCGCGGGGTTTGAGGGACTGAAAACACTGTCATTCTTTAACTTCTCCCATTTTTTAAAAAATTGTATTTTATCCTAACTTTTATAAAACGGGGCAACAAGAAGCAACCCTCGCGTATTAAATTAAAAAGCTTAGTTGTTCTGCAACGTTTCTATTTAATTTACGTCTCACAAGGCCATTTTAATAAACCTTCAGACCTTTCACTGATGTTCTTTTTAATAATAAGTTTAAAGCGTTCATGGAGGCAGACGTTTTCTCGAAAAAGCTGCACAAGAAGCAAAACATCTGTTTTTAAAAGTTCGAATCATGTTTGTCTTGGAACTGGTGTCGCCACCACTGCACAAACCTTTCCAGTGTATTAAAAGTCTGTATTCTTTAAAAAAAGTTATTTTTATCTAAAAGCACCATATTTTGCCAGTGATTGATTTAACAGTGCACCTGAACGCCACACGGCTGTAACAAGTCATCACATCTCTCAGAAAACGTTTCACAGAATCGATCAAACTTTCTAACAGCGACGCTCCGTCTCAGCTGGGTTTTTAACCAACGCTGCTCAGTATTAGCAGCTTTAGCTTCTTCCTTTTGAACGTGAGGCTCGGAGCACTTGGAGGAAAAGTCCGATAAGAAACTCGTCGACGACTCTGAAACGTTTCCTTTTCGTCGCCGTCTTTCTGCTGCTGCGACCAGGTTAAAGCATCACCTGCAGTACTGTTACTTCCAGGCTCCGCCTCTTCCATCACGCCTGGATTAAACTCTTAGCTGATTTCATCAGAAACTGTAATATATAAACCAAGTGAAGATCTTTTTCAGTTGTGTTTCAAGTGTCTTGAATGATGAAGTGCACACACTTTAAGTAATGTTTTTGTTTTTTTCATTTTGCCCAAATACTTTTTAATTAACCTTTTTTTTTTTTTTTGGTTTTTTCTGGTTTGTGTCTGTAGTTGTACCAGCTCAGCCAGCCTTTCAAACTGCCTCACACTGTAGTCAGAAACAAATACTCACATAGCAACATTGATGAAATGTGTCTTTGTATGATATTCTACTAAAACAATGTTGGTGGGTTTGTTTTTATTTTTCCAGTTTTTGAAATAAATACTTCAACTCATTAATGTGGACTGGAGGCTTGCTGTTGTTTTTACATTTTAAATATTTTCATTTGTTTTGCCTTTTTCATATTGTTAAATAATTACATCTGCCACTCAACTGAAGGCTATTTTGTAGGCAGGTGTGGTGAATTCCTTCATCTTGTCATTCTCAGTGAAGCAGATAAAAGGCCTGGAGTTGATTTGAGGTGTGGCGCTTGAATTTAGGAGATTTTGCTGTGAAGAAAACGTGCTGTCAGAGGAGCTTTCCAGGAAGGTGAAACAAGCTATCCTGCGGAAAAAAAACATCCAAGAAATTGCTACAGTATTAGGAGTGGCAAAATCTACAGTTTGGTACATCCTGAGAAAGAAAGAAAGAAAGCACTGATGAACTCTAAGGTAAAAAGACCTGGACGCCCACAGAAAACAATAGTGGTGGATGATGTAGAATCATCTCCATGGTGAAGAGAAACCCCTTCACAACAGCCAACCAAGTGAACAACACTCTCCAGGAGGTGGGCGTATCAATATCCAAATCTACCATGAAGATAATACTGCATGAAAGTAAATACAGTGAATTCACTGCACGGTGCAAGCCACTATGAAACATCTAAAAACAGCAGCACAGTTCTGGAAGAACATTCTTTAAACAGATGAACCCTCAGATCAACCTCTACCAGAATGATTGAAAGAGAAAAGTAAGGTGAAGGCGAGGCACAGCTCATGATCCAAAGCATACCTCATCATCTGTAAAACACAGCAGAGCAGTGTGATGGCTTGGGCATGCATGGCTGCCAGTGGCACTGGGTCACTAGTGTTTATTGAAGATGTGACACAGGACAGAAGCAGCCCAATGAATGCTGAGGTATTCAGAGCCATACTGTGTGCTCAGATCCAGCCAAATGCAACCAAACTGACTGGTTGTTGTTTCATACTACAGATGGACAATGACCCAAAACATAAAGCCAAAGCAACCCAGGAGTTTATTAAAGCAAAGAAGTGGAATATACAGTATTTGAATGGCCAATTCAATGACCTGATCTCAACCCAACTGAGCATGCCTCCACACACACATGATCGAGGACTTATGAGTAAATACATCACTGTAATCTAAAACCAGTGCTGAGATTACACAAATCCCTAATCTGGGCTAAAATGTGTTCAGCTGCATCTTTTGTTTGTTCCTCGTATCAACAGACTTTCTGAGATGGCAACAAAAAAATTTCTAATTTTCACTAAAGTTTTGTACGAGTTAATAACCGTAAAAACAGTTTATTTGGTTGTTAATGTTTTAAGGTGTGTAGATTTGTGTCTTTGCAGTTAAACAGACACGTCGGCCTCTTTTATTTTACTGTTTGTAAAGATCATAAACCTGCAGCCCAAAGCAGCAGCGATGCTGTTGTGTTGGAAATCCTGACAGTTTTGGCACAGAGGCAGACAGAAACGTTTCCAAAGGTCATCAGAGGTCAACCTGACACCCCCATATTACCCAAATACTGGACCTTTTATTAATATCTTAAAAACAATAGCAGCACAAACGTTTGACACCAATTGTGTTATATTTGAACAAGGGGGGGGGGGGGGTCCAACTTCACTCAGGTGGGCATCAGTGCTAAGCACTGGTGCATCATGCTGCCACCTTGTTGAACTTCCTGAATGAGCTGAATGTTTTGATTCACAAAGGTTTAAAACAGCTGAAAATGTGTTGAAGTAAAATTCAAAAGGCATACTGAAGAAGTCAAAGACAGGAAAACATAAGGACAAATGCTGACTCAGCATTCAGACATATGACTTGGCAGTTTACGTGGCTCCAAGGCTCGCTGCTGTCCATCTAAAAGTAAATGTTTTGATCTAACTCAGTGTTCAGTCAGTCCCTGATCRTCTGAACAAGCTTATATCTCCACATTGTGATGTTTTCATTTCGTCTCGCTAAAAACTGGACTGAGAAGCTCAGCTCAGCTCTGCTCCCTGGTCCTGGTCCTGATCCTGGTCCTGGTCCTGGTCCAGCGGGCCGTGGAGCTGCTGTTCTGTCACACTCACACTGTAGTGGGTGCTGGCTGCCAGGAGGGCAGGTTGAGCTATTTATAGCCTCTGCAGTCCTGAGCTGGACCCCTTCCAGCAGGTCTTCTAGCGTCCGCAGAGTCTGGGTCTGACCGAGGGTCCACCGGGGACAGACCAGCCTCACATAGGATTTTATTGAAAGTCTATGGACAGTTATTATCTTACCTGTAGTGGCAGCTGGTCAATAGGGGGCGCACGTCCCCCCCGCCCCCCAGTATTTTTGTACACAAAAATAAAATAAAACAAAATAACAAAAGAAAATGTTATATATGTTTCGACAATATATCGTAAATATTTTTTCTGATAAGCAAAAATAAATAATTTATAGTTATTGATGTGTAAACTTGTATTTTACGCATAAACGTTTTCGTGTGAGTCACTTCCAGGTCACGCTGTGTTCGGCGCCCCAGAGTCCCACACACAACTCGTGAAGATTTTGGTCATGCYCAGTAAGTCCTCATTGCAAAAGAATAGGGTGACCTGGGTTCGCAGCTGACCTGCAAACACAAAGCGGTACCCCGTGTCGACGACTCAGCGACGTCCTGTCAGTGTGACGGCCGGCAGGCAGAGATCACGAGGTGGATTTTGGAGACGAAGCTAGTCGAGAAAACGGAGGAGAAAAACAACACAGTCAAGTCCCTTACAGCTGAACATTTTCAAAGCAGAACATATGAGGAGAAACTTGAAGTGAAGTAACTTGTACTGAATAAGCCAGACATAATGAAAATTGAGCAAGAGTGTGGCGTAGTTAGATTGTGTTGGTGTTCCTTTTTTTTTTGAGCAGCATATAATATAAATAATTGTGAACACAACTTAATTTAATATAAAGATATTTTTATGTTTCAGTTTAGTTTTTTGTAAATTACTATTGTTTGAATTTATTCTTGGAAAGGGTTTGATATTAGAAGATATTTTTATTCTTTCTGCTGCCTTTCATTTTAATAATATGTTTTCTTCTGTTGTGCGTAGTTTATTTTGTTTTTTAATAAAATGAATTCATTTTTAAAATAAAAAATAATTAATAGTTTACCTTAGAGATGCAACAATTTGTTGCTATCAAAATAACATTAATTGTTCTCTATATATTGAATACATATTAGAAAGTTCACTTGTTGCCATCTCCATATTGAGTTAAATATGTGCATTTATTGTTTTAGGTTTATGACATCATCTTGAGCCATTCACAGAACATCTGATCAGAGCTACAGTGCTGCAGGCAGACAGGTTCCTGCAGGACAGTTCTCTGAAGCAGCTCTGAAGACCAGGACACCTTCAGAGACTGTGACTCTGCTGAAGACTCTCATCACATCTCCTCTGARCACAGCTGAATCTGAGAGGAGCTTCTCAACACTGCAGACAATCCAGACTTTCCTCAGGTACAACATCACATCTCACTGCACTGACCATGCTATAAAGAGAACAATCTGGTTAAAACATCCCTGACATTAAACAGAGTCATGAAGAAATTTGTTTCTCAGTAACAGGAGAGCAAAATTTATGTACAAAAAATAAAACACTACATGACATTGTAATGGTGTTTTATTATTTTCATTTGTTTAATAAATACACTGTTGTGATACAACTTAGTACATYTTTGATTGCTTTTGGAGATGAGCCTATTTTGGAGTTGTAGCCCCCCCCAGAGAAAAATCCACCAGCCGCCACTGCTGTTGTAGATAGCTCTTTGAACAAATTCAGCTTAGAGAAATATGAGTTTAACTCAGAATTCTTGTGCGATTTCACATTAATGATCATTGAGCTGTTTTTTACTTTAACACAATACTTGTTTCAAATTGGATTTAAGGATATTCTAACTGTGCAGACGGTTCAGCAAAGCGCTGTTTTCACCTAATTTTAAACATCAGTAAACATGAAGGAGCTCAAACTGAGGAGATGAGTGTAGAACTCAGTCTCAAACTTCAGCTGCAAAGAAAATGTCTTTGAAAATGTCTAGAATCTGCTCAGACCATGTTTCTTCTGCGTATATATTTTAACTGTATGTCTGCTGGAGATGCTTGGTTCTTGTCCGCGTTGTCCAACATTTCCTCTTTTTTTCACCTCATACGGGTCGATCCAGACAGTAATGATTTTAACTTTCCCTCGAAAATTTGTCAAAAGTATCTATGTATGTTTTCAAGTCAGAGTTGATGACAGCGATGTTARATTGTACACATCCGAATGAGATTTGGGAGGATTCTGACCAGATTGTCAAGTCATCAGCTTGTTTTTGAGGTTGATAAACAGTTATTTTATTTATTTATTTATTTATTACCATTTATTAAAATGTACCAAAGCCCCCCACATTTTTTAATCAAAGTAATTCAACCTTTTTGTTATGATTTATTCTTATAAGGAGCTTGCATTGACCCCATTTTTCACCAGATGATGTCTAATTATTCTAATAAGATCACCAGAAAAGGGCTTGCTTACTCTAAATATAAAATAAAGAATCTAACTTGCATATTTATTTTTGTCAGAAGTCTTTCAGACCCTCAAACCTGGTTTATGTGATCAGCTATTAACTCATCAAACTTCAGCTCAATGCCTGTGAAATTACAGTCAGATTTGTGTTTTCTAAAGTTGACTCTCTATGGCGGCCATCTTAAAGAGATGACTCTGTTCAGTTGTAGATGTGCATCGACTTTCAGTGAAATCTGTCCACAGGGCCATGAAATATTTTGCTAACAGGCAGACAGCTGAAGTGGATGACTCAGCTACAGCCCCACTGAATTTAATCTTGATATAAAACACAGACTGAGTTACGGCCGTGTTGTCGTGCTGTGGCAGCCTTCTTAAATTAGATTGATTCATGGTTATCTAGTCATAGATGCACGTTTTATTTTTATATAAAAATATACAAGTTTAAAATTTACAGGTTTCATTATAACCTGTCCCGTGGTTTGAGATATTTTGCTAACAGATAGACTAACAAAAAAGTTGGGTAAAGTTTATTAGATGGACAGTTCTGCAGAATAAAAGCACAGCTGAGTTTGTGTTCAAACTTCAGGATTGCAGGCATGTATCGGAGCACTTCTTGTGTTGTAAAAGTGCCCGAATGCTGAGGTTTGTGTTTTTATCAAAATAAACGACAGGCAGCCTTTAAACAGTCAGTGTCATCACTCAGGCCGGCCTCACTGAAGGCCTTTGAACAGCGTTTTGTGCCGACCTCGCTCATTGTACTTCAGCCTGACAGATATGAGGTCACAGCATGGGGGGGGGGGCTCTCCGTCTCTGCTGGAGCCTGTGGGTGCTTCTGAGTAAACAAAAAAACACACAGTACTTTGATGCCAAAMATACCATAAAAAAACAAGAGGCACAAAGATGTTTCTCATTGATCACCAATATCTGTTCCATCTTAGGTACCCAACTGAAGCTTTTGGACGAGGTGTTCTGTTTTGAATGTATGTTACCCAGCAAACAATGAGCCGTTCTTTGTTTTATTTATTTATTTATTTATTTATTTATTTATTTATTTATTTATTTATTTATTTATTGTAATGCTTCCAGTCAACAGCCCTCAAGGAAAATGATTAAGGCTTGTTGGTGTGATGCAACTGGAAAAGGAAATTAAAGCAATTAATCAGACTCAGGGGCATCGTAACACATTCAGCAGCTGCTTGTGTTTTATGTGTTTTCTCTGAGTGTAATGTTTGCTGCTTTATGTGTTTGTGTGTAACTCTGCATGATGGTGACACAAGGACCACACGTTGCCACATTAATACAATAACATTCATTAAAAAGTAATACATATAATCATAAATCCTCAAGTGCTCCTCATATTTTTTTATTTCTCCTGTATTGACCATAGAAAAAGAAAGTCAGAGAAGGAGTGTGTAAACGTTCTTTGAGGCCTGATGTGTCAAATAAAATGATAAAATGCAAAACGCCCACAGTCATGCTCAGAGTGTGTTGGGAAGAAAGACCTCTCCGTCTGAATCTGCGAACTCTGCTCTCATTGTTGCAGTCGTGTGACGACAATCGCATCATTTTGTTGTGAACATCGTGTTTCCCACCGCTTCTTGTCACTTTTCTTTTCAGCCCCCTTGGCACACGAATTTATTGTACGATGAGTCAAAAGTTTGTGGGTTTGTTTGTTTATTCTGAAAAGCTGCTCAGACAGTAATGGCAGCATTTCGCTTCAACTACTCCTCTTCCAGAAGCTGACTGTTGTGCATCCAAACAACATGGAAAGTATGTCCATCTATAGGATTTTTTCCAGAAACTTAGAAAGATTATAAACATACAAAAACTCCTGGATGGAGATAATGGTGAAAGGTATGAAAACAAACAAGTCAAGTCAACTTTATTTATATAGCACGTTTAAAAACAACTGCCGTTGGCCAAAGTGCTTCACGTATTGCAACTAAAAACAAAYCATTAACATAGCATTAAACAAGCAACCAAATCACCTTTAGCCTGTGACGCCAAATTTTTGTAATACATAAGAAAAAGGACATTGACAGAAAGAGGACATTGAAAAAATATTGCAAAAGAAATTTCATGTCGCTGAGATGAACAGTTGTTGAGATATTTGCCTGTGAAGTAACAGGAAGTGATGTCAAAGGGGAACGTCTGCATGTGAACAGAGCGTTGCTACAACAGCTAACAATCCAGACTGTATTATTTTGAGTCACTATCAGAGAGAGATGAAGAACAGTCAGAGTTCAAATAATATTGTTTCCATAAACAAAGACCAGAGAGTTTTTTTTTTTGTTAAAGAGTTCCCCTTTGATATCACTTCCTGTTTCACTTTGTCTGAGTCAAGTTCAAAAGAAAATATGCCAGTTATGGGACAAAATGGGTGAAATTGTGTGTATTGTTCCAACTTTCTTAAATATAAAGATGTTTTGACTTTTTGTGTTTGAAGAATATGCACGTCACAGGCACTTTAATGCTTTAACCTAAAATCACTTTGATCSCTATCCACTGCAGGTAAGATACTGACTACTGATAACATCTGAACAGAACCCCACTTAAAAAATATGAACTGCCTCTTTAAATATTTTCCTTAGGATAAGTCCTCCAATCTTTCTCCTTACACTAAGTATCGTCTTGTCTGAATAAGAACTTTGCAGCCTGTCCATAAAAATGTGAGACAACAATAGGACTTTGTTGGATTTGTTGGACCAAATATTCTAAATCGTTTAAAAAAAAAGCCTGAGRGACCGCGGTCAAACGAACAATCAGACACAAAGAGAAGTAGTGGGGGACTCACTTGGCATTTGATCTGCTTTTCAGAAAACACCAAAAGTTCACACAATTTTATTTAACGGACAGTTTTCTGTGAGTCCAACGAAATCCTTGAGAGCGAGACGTTGTCCACTGGACCTCCAACTTCTACAAATGTAAAACCAAATCTGTCAGAGCTGCTTTCCTGTCGTTGTAGTGCCCTTTGTGTGTGTGTGTATGTGTGTGTGTGTGTGTAGGGGGTGTGTGTTTTTGGTGATATTTGGGGGCAATCTTAAGCCAAAATGCCTACCTTTGGGGACAAGTGGTGCATTTGGGGACAAAAGTCGAGTCCCCATTTGGTTTAAATGTCATTGGTGGGTTGGGTTTAGGACCAAGGTGTAGGAGGTTAGGACCAAATGACATGCAGCTGTTGTTTATCTATTCAGGAGGAAAACAGGAGAAATATCAGGTTTATTTTAACACTGGATGTTAAAATTAATAATTCAGAAACCATCTGTTGCAGTAAGATAATACACACTTGAGACAAAATACCTTCAAAAAGAAAAATCATGTCACAGAAATGTTAGTGATTATTTTCCTTTTTCTAATGAATCAGAAAAGATTGAAACAGATTGTTG
>NW_013954481.1:0-5502 GCF_001266775.1 Austrofundulus limnaeus | reverse complement strand
ATTCTGGGTACACAAAGGATTTGATTTGTGATGGGAAACGAATGCACGAAGTACAGGAAACTACGTTTACTTCAAAATAAGAGCATGGATTTTAAAGTTTTCCATACTTTTGTTGTTGCTCTAGTTGACCACTAGTTGTCTGTCTTCATCAGCATAACATCTATAAATAATTTCTGCGTCTCTAACCCCATTGGTCGATTGCTTCGACCAATTACATCAATTATTGAGCTCCAGCGTTTAAACTTTGTTTTTAAAAAGAGGAGCTCCGATTGTAAAGTAAAATAAATCAATACATACTAAATTTTAGTATGGATTACAAACATTAACTGTTTTCGCCCGGTCACATAGTTCTAACCATTGCCTTCCTGCTACGTAAGCAGACACAAAGCATTGTGGGAAATGTCTGTAAAATGAGAAATGTGACTAAAAGCAACAGTCAGCAAGGACGTATACCTTCCCAACGATTGTGCTTATCGGGAGTGGTGCTGTTGGATCATGTGCATTGTGATTCATTGGCAGGCAGCCATACCTTCTGCTGTTCAAGATAATAATGACAGGTAGATAATCAGTTATTAGTGGTACAACATTTTAATTTTAGAAAGCGCAAATACGCTTATGAATTATAAAAATTAGTAAGATCGCTAAAGCACAAACAAAGTATTCAGGTCCGCAATAAGCGGATTTGCGCTTTAGTGGGTTGGTGCCCACCACTGAACATGACCATGCTGTAAAGTGTTTCCAGTCTCATGCACGTGATCCAAAAAGCTGCATTTTAACTAGAGGGATCAGGTTCTGATCCCACATTACAACACAACGTGTCAGAGGCAAAGCTCAGATATAAACGATAAGAATTCTGCTCATGACTAAATCAGCGTTGGGGACAGGTGTACCTGCACACGTGCTCAACTCAGCTCTTCAGGGTGAGAATTAGAAAGTCAGACACGCACAACAAGCTCTCGTCGGCGGTGTGATGGTGCTAGGTGGAAGGGAGACAGATGGGTCGGAGCTTTGCCTGCCAGCTGCCTCCACCACTCTGTTCTGAACCCTCACAGTTTGGCACAAAGAAACAAAGAAAATAAGTTTTTATAAAGATCGTCTCGAACAACAGAAGTTATAACTACTGGTTGGAAGTGAGCACTTGAAGTGCAAATGCTACGACTGGGAGCTGAACTCTAAATGTGCTGCAAAGCTGTAAACAACTGATTTGAAATATAATAGAAAGATTTTTTTGGCAAGTTATAACCGCAGCAAAAACAAACCGTACACAGGGACAGAACAAGTTTTACCTACAGCTCCTGACAGAAATGGACTTTTATTTTTTTAAAGCCTAACCACATAAATGTTATCAATTGTGTTTTCTGTGTTAAAAGAAATACTGTTTAGAATTTATTGTGATGCCTTTTTTGTTGCTCTCTAATAATATTTCAAATGATGCTGAAAAAAGCCCTCTGTTGAAGAATTATCAAAACGTATAAGTGCATAAGTATTCAACCCTTTTGCTTTAAAATCCAAACCATTACTCTCCTAAGTCACAGATAATAAAAACATAAAACTCCATCTCAAAAACTGGAACTGTGGTACAAAATACATCTTTTTTCTATCAAGTATTTGGATATGGATGCTTACTCAAGTTAAATTACTAAAGTGATAGACTATTTTCTTATAGCAGGGCTATTCAACTGGCGGCCTGTGGGCCGCGTGACCAAAGTTTGGCCCGCCAATTGGTTTATTTATCTTTAAGCCCAAACCCCCCGTTTTCTATATGTTCTTTTAGTTATATATTGGTATCTACAGATACGTCAGAATCTTGGCTAGAAGCTGGTAATAACCATTTCTACGCATGCTGAAGACAGTTCAAACTACAAGCAGTTGAAGATAAGATTATGAAAATGAAAATTGGTTAAAAAATTTGGCAAATCAGAGATGTCAAAATAATTTTCGTTAAATATGAGGCATAACGTGTTMATTTTGTTTTTGATATTGTTTTATTATCACTACTTTTATTGCATAGGGTTCTGTATGTTGTACTAATGATTAAATACAGCAAAATAAACTATTTCAGAGGTAACAGATCTTTATAATAGTTTATTTACATAATAACAACAATAGTCCTGTCTTAGAGTTTACCTGAAAAGACTTTTTTTGTTGTTGTTGTTGTTTCAGTTACTTTATTTGATGTTTAAATTCATTCATTGCCTTTCAGGGAATCTTCCAGTTCAATAAATCTATGTTGTATCCAAAGTTTAACAGTCCAGGAAATACAGATTTTTGGTCAAAATTACAAGTCCAGGCATTTTGACCAAGCGAATATGGCACGCAGAGTTTAAATTCAGTACTTTTACTTACAAAAACGTACTGAAAGGTGAAGGATTCAAGCCATTATGTACACAAAAGCAAATTAAGGATCAAACGAACCTAAAACGTGTTTAAGTGAAGTGAAATGCCGATTTGAATACCAAAATAAAAATTGCATCTGAACATTGCTTTACAGGGTTTAGGTTACTAGAATGCAAAGTCAAAAGTTTAGTTTTTGCTTCATGATTTGGTTAAACCAATTAAGTCATCAGTTTTGTGGCGTTAGAGGGGGAAAAAGACAGTTTGCCAAGATTCTCTCAATTTCTTTTATTTTGAAATAGTGGGGGTTGCTTATGGTCCCATTCAGACACAATGGTCTTCAAGTGAGGCGACCGTAGAACCCATTCTAGCTGCAAACAGCTCCCTGCTTCCATAATCTGAAAGGCTGTTCATCTCCAGCATGTGTTTGGTACCTGACAGGACCTTCTTAAGAGAATCTTTTGAGCTAGCGTACTGCATTTTTGCCTTGATGGGKGCATTTTCAGACGCCCACATGACAAACACCAGCTCTTCTTTCTTACTCAACTCCTTGGTCTCGAAGTGGCAGTCGTAGAGGAGGTAGCGGCACTGATTCTTGTCCAAAAGAGTCAGGAAGAACTTGTACACGTCGTCTCCGGGTTTAAAATCTTTTTGCCGGTAGATTTTCTCYATCTTAATGAAGCCTTCGCTGATTTCAAAGACCACGATCCTGATCCGTTCGCTTGAATCGGCGTCGTTTTTCCACCACTTTCATTTCATTGACGATGGCCTTTACCTCATCGCACACTGACTCCAGAGGCCATCTTGCTTCAGATGTGTGTCTTATAGTTTACCTGAAAATACTTGTTGATGAAATGTGTCTCATCATGTCAGGGTGATTTTTAACCATGTTTGTTTAAAACAGGAAGAGTGTTAGAGAGCAACCGATATAAAAACTAAAACAGAAACACATCTAACATTTAGTCTTAAAATGACCATATTCACACGGTGCATCCTACAGCTAATAATATTAAAACCGGTACCAGCAACCCACTGCTGATTCGTTTAGTAATTCAGMCTGAAATGCTGAGTTTTTACTAAAGCCAAAAAAGTTTGAGTTCAGCCCCTAAAGGATTGCTCTTGGTAAGTTATAGTGTAATCTTTATTAAACACTTTATCTGAGTCACACTGTCTACCATGCAAAATTGCGGCTTGTAATGGCGGATAGATTAAAAGGAATCACTCTCACCTAGTGGCAAATTCCACACCAGTAAGCAACAAATGGCTCTCCGAGTTCTCAGTGACATTTCCAGGGATTAGCTCATRATGTTGGGGTTGAGGAAGCACTCAGCAGGAGGGACACGGGCTGAGCAGAGCTCTGTCCAATCAGCCAAACACACAGATACACAAACGCACAATCTATATGAAACAAAATAGAAATAAAAGACCTAAATGAAAAGCCGTGTTGTGAAACAAAAAGTAGCAGCAGACACAGCTGCATGCTCTTGTCAAATGTATGAACAAAGCAAAATAGGCACAACCAAACGCAAAACATAAACAGATGTTTATGTCAAAATATTGTTTCTTTCAGATGAGTAACATCCCATGATGAGGGTTTATGTGTGCCAACTTATTTTTAGTATCGAACTGAGYGTTCTGTTGCAGAGCTTGTCCACAGCCTCGGTTGGGTTTCATAAAACCTATAACTCCAGATTTGAGCCTGCATTTTTATCTCCATCCCCTAAAGGTGTGCGTCACCAAAATATCTCATAAACTGCAGGACAGAATTTAGTGAAACTCTCAGAAGATATCCATTCATCGGTTTTCTTTACCTGCTTTTGCTGTCCAGGTCGCAGAGGAGCCAGTGCCTACCTCCAGAGTCACAGCACGAGCGTAGCTCTTRACATTTTGAGTCAAACCAATTCAAAATGGTCACCACACTAATGATTAATAGAAAACAGCTAAATCTCAGTGRTTTGTACAGATGCTGAGCTCATTTTGGTGTGCTGGTAGCTGAGAGTCATCCTCAACACATTCTCTGAGCACTATAATAACACAAYATSACAAAGCTACGTTCACACTGYAGGTCTCAACTCAATGCTCAATTTTCTGCAAAAATCAGAGTTTTTTTGCATGGACGTTCACGTTATATTTAGTAAGTGACAACGTTGATTCAACCTGCATAATGCATTCAAGAAAGTGTTTACAGAMGGTTGCTACATGTTAGCATCTCAATTCTGAAGTTGTGCAGTCAGAGCTGGTTAAATAAATATCMGACATGAAGTTTCCTGCCTCTGGTCGACTCATCCAGTGCAGGAGCGACGTGCTAAATGTAAAACAAACTAAAGTATCGATGCAGYAGCTTCAGCATCGATATGGTCTGAGACAGACGTTACTACAATATAGTTCTGTGAATTCTCAGTCRTTCCAGGATKTTGAAGATTAGAAAAACAAATATGAAGCAAYTGKCTTTCTGTTCTGTAGATGAAGAAATGTAGAGCCACAAGATTTAAACTGTACAAAGTCTGTATCAATACTCTAAATCAGTGGTGAATCCKGGTTTATCATGGATCTCTATCCTTCACGTTTTAGATTGTGATTGACAGGGTCCTGCAGAACTTCAAGACCTGCTGAAGTATAGCRCAGTATGAGGGTCATCGGAGAGGCTAACGACTAGGATAAGTTGGCTTGGATAAGCTTTTCTATGCTAGCTGCTAGCCTCTCTGATGCTAATGTCAGCTTATCCATGCTAGTCACTAGAGTCTCTGATGCTAATGCCAGCTTATCTATGCTAGTCGCTAGCCTCTCCAATGCTAATGCCAGCTTATACAAGCTAGTCGCTAGCCTCTCTGATGCTAATGCCAGCTTATCCATGCTATTCACTAGAGTCTATGATGCTAACGCCAGCTTATGTATGCTAGTCACTAGCCTCTTCGATGCTAATTCCAGCTTATCCATGCTAGTCACTAGAGTCTATGATGCTAACGCCACTTTATCTATGCTAGTCACTAGCCTCTCCGATGCTAATGCCAGCTTATCCATGCTAGTCACTAGTCTCCGATGTTAATGCCAGCTTATCCNAGGTAG
Source organism: Austrofundulus limnaeus (assembly GCF_001266775.1). Lineage (NCBI taxonomy): Eukaryota > Metazoa > Chordata > Actinopteri > Cyprinodontiformes > Rivulidae > Austrofundulus > Austrofundulus limnaeus. The sequence goes on along the minus strand of NW_013954481.1, from coordinate 102 downwards.
CGGCACTGATTCTTGTCCAAAAGAGTCAGGAAGAACTTGTACACGTCGTCTCCGGGTTTAAAATCTTTTTGCCGGTAGATTTTCTCTATCTTAATGAAGCCT
>NW_013954480.1:24293-26911 GCF_001266775.1 Austrofundulus limnaeus | reverse complement strand
GCCCCATGATAACAGATTCTGTATGACAATATTTTTTGTCAATGAATTAAATGCTGCAGGAGTGGTAAAGTTTATTTAACACAATAAAAGAAAATGAACCCAACTTAAACAAAAGGAAATATTAAAATTATGTTTGTTTTAAAACATATACAGTGTCAATATTTATTGCTTGACTTCAGACAGTGAGGGTTGTGTAGTCTCATCAATAAATAAAATCTTTAAAGCGTACAGATTATGCTTTACTTTTCCTGCTGGCTTGATAAATATTGATTTATTTTCCCAACCTGCTTTTATTTCACAACAAAAAACATCCAGTAAATAGCCTGTGTCCCTGCAGACATTGAGCTGTTGTCAAACATGTGTTCCCCAGCATGAACATGACGAGCTGCCGTTCTGAACGCTGATTGGCTCCGGCGGTGTAAGGGGGCGTGACCAAAACCAGAAACGAGGAAGTGGCGACTAGTGCTGCAATAACAAAGTTTAAATCTATGTAAATATGACAAAATGATGTGTTTGAATGGTTTCGTGTGTCACACAAGGCAAACACAGATGGTGTGGTTTGCCAGTTTTGCTGTCATTTCACTGACAAATAATATAAAATAAATAAAACTAATTATAGACGTGTCTTTTGTTATTTTAAGGAAAAATCACGAATATGCGCACAGTTTAAAGGGGTTCGTCGTCATGAGRGAGATTAAACTCTTTTAACACATGTATCACCTTGTGCCCCTGAAGCCAGTTAGGCCAGGTATTTGTGCTACGTGTGCGCATTAAAAGGTTGACACCCCGCTGGTATCTTTAGCTCACTGCGAGCTGAGGCTGCAGCTCGGTGAAGCAGTTAGCTGTGCGCGAGCGACAACTTTATTACATTTAGTGTTTTTAAAGTGGTGAAGGCGTAGCTGCCATTCCTGTCGGGGGGCTATTGTGTGGATGGATGTAGGGGGGAGGAGGAGAGAGGACGAGCAGATAAGAAGTGAGCTGGCTTATTGGATGAGTGCTGCCACCTAAACTCGTATTTTTTTTTTTTTTTTACGAACGAGGGGTCTTTTTGTTTGCGATAAAGGCCGTAAAACGTCGACATCGCACGCCAGCAGTGACCGAGGGGGGACATGATAGTCGTGAGAAGGGGCTGTATTTGTATTTGTCTGCGCCGTCACCGAATTCATTGAGTCGGCTTGAACCAGAGTCCCGACATGGGGAAGGAGGTAAACGGCGTATCGCGGAGCCGGTTTGAGGTGAGCTAACCGTGTTTTGTTGTGTTTTTAATGAACTGACAGTCACTGAAACGTTAGCATGTATGTGTTGCTAATGCTTCCGCAAGTCAATGTTTAGGCTCAGGTCGGAAAACACGGTTGTTTTTGTTACAACACAACAGCCGAACAGCCGAGCGAGGCCTGGCAGCTCGTCTCACCGAGGACACACATCTAGTCTCCGTTTAACATTGCGTGTTTTCTCGATTGAAGCTAAATGATGTGTATTTCTTTACTGTGCCTGGGTAAAAAAACAAAAAAACATTGGTCTTTTCTCTGCGCCGTCAAAACAAAGACTGCAAGGCCACAGAGCCAAAGCACACACAGCTGCTACCTCCGAAAAGGGGATGCTTGTTGACAAAGCTTTTGAGCTGTACGTGTTTTATTAAAACAATGTGTTYAGTTGGAAATAATGTGCGGTTTTTTTCTTTCATTATTCTCTCGGTCGAGCTCTATTTGTGTTGTGGTCCATGTATGGAGGGAGGCTCTGTTTGAGAATACCACCTTAAGCGTACAGAAARAACAGACTTTAGCCCCCAACAATAACCTAAATTCATAGCAGGATGATCACATGAGAACACGAGCTGGGATCTTTTTTTTTGATCGGAAGTATAAAATAAACTTTCTGCAGCTGCGCACGCGTAGACGAGTGTTATGGTTGAGATGTTCGCTGTGCTCCATGMATCCGGCCGGTGACATCGGCTTCAGTAGCCCGAGCGGTTGGTGTAGTTTAATCCCCGGCTAGCGTGGGATTTGTGTTTGCTTATTTATTTATTTATTTTTAACGGAGCAACAGCTGACGACTRGCAAGTAAGGCCGTTACATTCTGACCCGACAGCTGTGGCGAAACTGCTAAAGCTAGCCGCATTTCAGAGAGAGCCGGAAATAGTTTCTTWTGACCTTCAAAATAAAAGGCATCAGGCTATAATCCGTGTTAAACCAACTGCAGCTGCCCTTTTTGGTTTTAATTTAGATCCTCTTTCACCACGGCTCCTCTTTCCCAGGCAGGTGACAGCTCAAATGATCAAACATTGATATTTATAGAATCTGATTTATTCACAAAGTATTATAATCTAATGCAGTGGTTCCCAAACTTTTTGTCTTCTGATCCACAAAAATATTCATGGCAAAAACTTGTGACCCCAAATATTACTGGTCTGAGTACATGAGCTTCGTTAATAACCCTAAAAGCACAGGTTTTTTTTGACAATCTAAACACCTTGTACACAAATATAAATACTTATTTTTACTTATTTTGTGTTTTTGTAATAATTATAGGGAAAATATTACATCAGCAATTATTTTATTGACCCATAATTGGGTCCCAAGCCCAACTTTGGGAAACACTGATCTAAAGCGGTATTTCCC
>NW_013954480.1:20634-23293 GCF_001266775.1 Austrofundulus limnaeus | reverse complement strand
AATATTTTTATACTACATTTATCCATTTTAAATATACTAACCTCTCCTTTGTAACAACTAAGGCAAAAATGTAACTAATTCAGAAAATCTTTTCAGGACCCCACCTTGATGTTTCAGGACCCCACTTTGGGTCCCGACCCCAACTTTGGGAAACACTGATCTAATGTATACAGTAATATGCATTTAAAAATGTTTTCTCAAATTATTCGTACTGTAATCAAAGGAGAAAGCTAATGTTTAGTACATCTTGAAGCCTTTAACTTTTAATGTAACATTGACRCTGGTTTCAACATCTAGTAACCAAATTTAAAAATGCAACATCTCCAGAAGCAAGTTTTACTTTGAAAGGTTTTAGCGGAAATTGTGCTAAAGTCAGCTGTTTTTTTGATAGATGGCAGAATAATAATACCACAATAACCTGATCATTAATTGCAGTTTTGGTCAATTTATTTGATCAAATGAGATGCCAGTATTGACCGAATTCATAAAAATTAGATGGTGAAAACAAAATGAATCAAAACAAAAAAAGGAAAAAACAACAAGTTTGAAAAACAAACTTACTCTTTGTTGGTATTCATCAAAAACAATCGCACAAATGCTCTCTGCACGAAGATTTGTCATTAGTTTGATAAAGTGTTTCATGTTTTCTCAGTCTAATTTTATTTATACAGACTTTTGATTTAAACATTACTACAATTGTCTCCCCTCACTAATTTTTTAAAATATTTTATTTTTTTGTTAATTCAACTATTTCAGCCACCAACCTGTACAATGGGGTGTGTAATCAAGAGCTGTCGCATTATTCTAAGAATATAATTCTGTTTTGTTTTGATCTTCAGCTGGAGGTCGCAGCTTAACCAGTTCTTTGTTTTGTTTTGTTTCTTTTCTGCCGGAGCTTTAACCACCGATTATAGTTGACCAGTGACGAAAACATAATGCCTACATTCATGCGGCATCAGTTCCGTTTTATGTAGGATTACAAAAGGGATGTCTGTTGAACGTTAGCATCTGGCTCCTTGGAAGTGGCCCTGGATGATTTGGCCGGAGAGCAGCGCTCTGCAAGGCGAGCCCACGCGGTCGGTTTTGCCCCAAATCCAAACAGCGGCCGTCTGTGCCTCCYTTCTCCCGCAAAACTTGACACGTCTTCCCTGGCAGCCAGCCCGTGTGTAGACAGCTGTGTGTTTGTGTGTGTGCGGGCAGAGTTTTTGTGTATTTATCAAGGAGACATGGAGACATAGAGACGCTTTGACCCAAGGCTCACTGGCTCTTTAAAAGGTCCCAGAATTATTTTCATTCAACAGACATGTCAGTTTGTTTTTTTAGCACTGATGAATGGTTTCGTTAAATCCCGCAAAATCTGATGCCATTGTGTGGTTTTCGGATAAACACCCATAATTAAAACAGCAATAACTTAATCATTTTGTTTAGAGACAATGCWTAAACACATGGTTTATTGTGGAATCATGGATGGGTGATACGTTTCACGAACAACGATTTACAATCATTTTGTCACAGATTTTCACTTGTAAATAATCTTTCCTTTTTTATTTATGCACCAAAGCCTTCAGTTACCCCTCCCTGGTTCAGATTTATTTTTCCAAGTCTATGGTGGGGAAAACGGATTGAGCCAGATGTTGCTTCATCTCTCAAACATTACATTTTCTTCCATTTCACAGTCTAGCTGAGATTGACGACTTCCCACAAACTATTGGTACCCTTCAGTGTTAAGTGGGCGTGTGCGCGCCTGTAATAAATGGTAATTTATTGTCTTTTTGTGCACCGAGACCTTTGTTTTCCTGTGGATTATAGACTTATAATGTGCATCTTGCAGCTACTTGTGTAGAAATCCATTAGCTGCTTGCAGAAACTAAAGTCACAACAGATACAGTGTAGCTGATGTCGACGTAGACTTTCATTATTTACTGACGTAGACATTGGAGCAAACAGAAGTTAAAAATATGCGTGTATGAAAATAAGAAAGCTAAGGCCACCSCAGCTTAGTAGTTTSCAGGAAAAAGTCCAAACAAGRTGACTTTTTCTCTTATCTTCTGTTTTCTTTGTGATTGTAAAGAARTGATGTTGAATCAGTCTCAGCTAATGAGATTACCGTCATTTATCCCTGTCTGTGTGGATGGACGGGGCCCGCGTCACTCTGAGACAGGCTGCCAGGACTGATATTCTCCTCTGCTTCATTTCAGATGTTCACAAATAGCGACGAGGCGGTCATCAATAAGAAGCTGCCAAAGGAGCTGTTGCTACGGTGAGTGACATTTCAGAACGCTCCGGTCTGCTTTTTTTGCAGGGCACGTTGTCTGTTTAATGCTTCACTATGAGTAGGCACAACAAATCACACACAAAATCACCACAAGTCCTGCACCACTGTCTTCCTTGTGTAACCCTCGGACGCCAACATCCGCCCACCTCCACAGACTCACATTTACACCGAATGCATCTCGTGATCACATCAGGCCTGCCCACCAGGACGCCAGTTTCCCTTTGTTGCCCACAGTACTCTGCTCCCCGAATGCTAAAAGTAATTAAAAACAGGTTTCCACGGCTGTAAAACATTTAAATGGATTTCAGGCAAAGACAGAAAACTTTAGGAGCTTGTTAGAAAATAGAAATCGAATGCAGACGCTCTGCCTGTGCTGCATCTAGC
>NW_013954480.1:5520-19634 GCF_001266775.1 Austrofundulus limnaeus | reverse complement strand
TTTACAAACATGACCTGTTATGAGTGCATTGCAATATACAAACCTACATATTCAGCCACAGTAAAGTGATTGTAAATTTTAATCACAATTAAAATATTTTTTATTTATACCCATGCAGCACTAAAATTAATCAGTTAACTCGATTAATTACACAGCCCTAATATGTTTTTCTTTTAACCAGTCTTTTTTCTCACTTTATGAAAACCAAGCTTTCCTGCAGATGAGGCAAACGTGGACCCTGAGGGTCAAAGATAATATTAGCTGATTGATTCACACCTCAGTGGGGAATCAGGGTCTTTAAACCGTCCCTGTCTGTCTTCCAGAATCTTCTCCTTCCTGGATGTGGTCACACTATGTCGTTGTGCCCAGGTCTCCCGGGTGAGTCCGTGTGCACCGTCTGCATGTCCTCGTGTGCACAAAGTTGGCAGATTCAAACACTAGCTTGATTCTAAGTGCCTGTTTCTCCCTCGCTGCTTCAGTCCTGGAACGTCCTGGCCCTGGATGGCAGCAACTGGCAGCGAATCGACCTCTTTGATTTCCAGCGGGACATCGAGGTGAGCGAATCCTGAACCACGACGKCACACCCTGAGAAAACGCAGCCGGAGGAGCTGACTGATTGTCGTTGCAGGGCCGGGTGGTGGAGAACATTTCGAAGAGATGCGGAGGGTTCCTCAGGAAGCTGAGCTTGAGAGGTTGCCTGGGTGTTGGTGACAGCGCATTAAGGTGAATTTGGGAGGAATCCAAATAATTTAAACTTGTAGTTTTAAGTTCCGACGAGTTGGCCTTGACTGCTCTCACGGTAATATTTGTCTCTGTGGCTTCAGGACTTTTGCACAGAACTGCAGGAATATTGAGCTGCTGAGTCTGAACGGCTGCACCAAGATCACTGACAGGTTTGTGTTTGCTTCATGTAGCAGTGCTCAAGCTCTCCTTCAGAAAAGCTCTCATTGTGCMCCTTGTGTTGCAGCACATGTAATAGTCTCAGTAAGTTCTGCCCTAAGCTGAAGCACCTGGACCTCGCCTCTTGTACCTCCATCACCAACCTGTCACTTAAAGCTCTCAGGTGTGTTGCATCAACATCATCACGTGTACTTTCACTTCACTTTGTCCTTCAGCTGCATATTAGATTGAGCTAATATTTGTTTCATACGGCTCCTGAAAACTCAAGTTGGTTCTTTTATATTTAGGTTTGACCTCTTTTGTTAGTATTTGCCTCTCACCCGTCTCTTCCTGCCTCTAGTGAGGGCTGTCCTCTGCTGGAGCAGCTGAACATCTCCTGGTGCGACCAGGTCACGAAGGACGGCATCCAGGCCCTGGTGCGCTCCTGCCCTGGACTCAAATGCCTTTTCCTCAAAGGCTGCACACAGGTACCGTTGAATTTATCCGAACGAGCTGCGATTTGTGTCATTTATCACTCAGGAAACAAGAAGTGCTTCTCAGAATGAAACAAGCTGCTTGTATTTTGATTCTAAATAGAAAMCAGTAACTGTTTGCTTAGTGTGACTGGTTTCCTGCTCAGCTGAAGATGTTTTGGGGTGAAAGACTTGCCAGTTTCTGTTTACAGCAAATGTAAAGCCTTATTTCGCCATTCTGTTGTATTAACAGTCAACAATACTGCATTTAAAGACGATTCAAGGTCTCTCAGTTTGGTCATTCAAATGTTAAAGAAACATATAAAGGGTTTAAATGAGCTTTAGTTGTTTAAAGGGATCCACGATTAGTTTTAACATTAGACATTATTTAATAAACATTTATTTTAACTGTAAAATAAAGTCTGTAAAAATACTGTAGGCTGTTTAGTTTTGTAAGTTATGTAACTAAAATTTTAAAAATAGATTACACGGACGGGGTCATTTTATTTACACACAAAGCATTCTGGGTAAATTATGACGTGGATAGGTCCTCGGTGCGAGGCTGCTAGCGAGCTATATCCACCCTGAAGGTTAATSTTGGACAATATCTGATGATCGACTCTTTTAAATGAAACCAGAGAGCGTTGACAGAGAGGAGYAGGTAGAAATGACTCAGTCTGTAACTGAAAATATGGATGGAGGACAACAGAGCTGCTTCATGGAAGAATCCTAGCTTAGCCTGTTAGCTTTAGTGCTAGCACTGACACTATCACCATATATACCGGTATGTATTACCTCAGTGCTAGCACGACAAAATAACAAGCTAAACTGAGGTCCTCCATCCACCTGACAGAGAGGGGAACACAAAAATGACCCAGCCTGTAACTGAAAATATGGATGGAGGACCTCAGTTTAGCTTGTTAATTTGTTGTGCTAGCACCGAGCTAGTACATATAAGGCAATATAGCATCAGCACTAAAGCTAACAGGCTAAGCTGGGGTTCTTCTTCCATGAAGCAGCTCTGTTCCATATTTTCAGTTCCAGGCTGAGTCATTTCTACCTTCTCCTCTCTGTCAACACTCTCTGGTTTCATTTAAAAGAGTCAATCATCAGATATTGTCCCAAGATTAACCTTCAGGGTGGATATAGCTCACTAGCAGCCTCGCACTGAGGACCTATCAACGCCATCATTTACCCAGAATGCTTTGCGTGTAAATAAAATGGCCCCGTCCGTGTTAAAATATATTTTTAAAAAATTACTAAACAGCCTACAGTATTTTTACAGTCTTTATTTTACAGTTAAAATATATGTTTATCAAACAAAATGTAATGTTACAACTAATCATGGATCCCTTTTAAAGAAACAAAGGGTTTAAATTAGCTTTATTTGTTTAATTGAATGTTGTATTTGTGCTGCTGTTAACATAAATTGTGTTGTACTTTCAGTGATTGTTGAAGAAGAGAATGTGACAACAATTAATTTAATTTAACCTCAGTGCCGATCTCTCCCACAGCTAGAAGACGAGGCTCTGAAGCACATCGGAGCTCACTGTCCAGAGCTGGTCACCCTCAACCTGCAGACATGCTCAGTAAGTCCACTCGGCAAGCCTTTAAGAAACCAGGATTCAAGTTTGAAGCCTAGAGAATTACAAGGGTTTCTAAACGATCCCTCAAATACCATCTGAATTTTGTTCAACTCCTGTAATTTCCCCCGAGACGTAGTAAAAGCAAGCATGGTTTTATTAGGAGGGAGGTAACAATCAAATTATTTGGATGCTAAAGCCACGTCCTCTTCAGCTGCTACAAGGCTTCAAATGCCACATTTAGCTCCTACAAATAAATACTACTTTGTAGCATCTGTTTTTATCTGAAAGTATTAAAAATAATTTTCTTTGTAGCACTGGTTTGGGGTTGGGCAACAGAAGCACTCAAACAAAAACAAAGGACAGCTATCATCAGGAAAAAGTTCTCAAACTCATAAGTAACTTATGGAGTGCAACATTTCAAAACCTTCATATCGTTGAGCTCAGATGTTCTGAAAACGTCTTATCAGARTGTGCAACTTCTCTTAGATAAGAATATTTTGGACCACGCACACTTTTGGTGTGTTTTTTGTTTATTTGTCTTGTTTTAGTTGATAATTAGGTCAGACTACTTTATCTTCTCTTTAAGACATTAGTGCAGAGGTTAAACAAGGTTAAACATTAACTATTGAATCAACATGTGTGTCCAGAGGCTGTCTTCACGATGAGTGTTTCTCAGAATGGTTTCTTTTATTCTCTTGGTGTACCGATGCCTCCGGTTCTTTAACTTTCACTCTTTTTATGCTGACCTGTTTTTATTAAAAAGAAAAAAATAGTATACAGTAGGTCTTCTGGACYGGTTCTTCTCTAATGAAATGTTTCGTWTCTCCTCCAAGAGACTTCTTCAGTCTGAGAGTTTCAGGCAAAATTCAGGCTTTTAAGCRCTGCCTCCATTTGATTGATACTCACATCACATGGCTATCGTTGACACCTAATTAACACCTATTGTTAACAGGGGGTGGAGTGATACTGGCAATGGCCGCGCTGTAGGAGGGGGACAACTGAAAACGGAGGCCTCCACCTCTGTTTAATGATGGACGGTCTTTCTTCACAAAAATGTCTTCTTTTACTCCTCTCTCAAACCAACGTTCCTCTCTATCAAGAATGAGAACATCCTCATCTCTGAAAGAGTGACCACTGGCCTGTAAATGAGTGAAAACTGCAGAGTTCTGGCCATTAGATGTAGCTCGTCTGTGTTGGGACATTCRTTTGAACAGTGGRTGCTTTGTTTCCCCGATGTCTAACTGGTCGCAGTCCTCCTGGCACTTAACAGCATATACAACATCGCTCTGTTTGTGCCGAAACATTTCATTAGAGAAGAACCCGTCCAGAAGACCTATACAGTTTTTTTTCTTTTTGATTTTTTACCTGGATTACTGAGATGCATCAGGACGACCTGTTTTATTCTTCCACAGCTCTACATCTAAAAACGTTTCTTCATAACATTGTGACACAGAAGACATTTCAATGCCAAGCAACAAAGCATGGCGATCATGGGAGGAGGAGAAATCGTTAATCCCATGTAAAACCTGAAGATTCTTACAGCCTCTCCTGTTCAGGATGTGCTGTGTGGAGCAGATGGTGTTTCTCATTGTATTTGTTGCTGGTAACACAGGTTTCCACTGTRTGGTGAAGATGGATTTGTGTAGCCAAATGTGACGCGCTCCATCAGATCCACACCTTCTGTATTCATAGATTACATGTGGGAGTTTCTGCTGGTTTCATTTAAGGATTTATGTTTTTTTTAGTTCTGCGGTGAGTAATACGTTCAAGAGGTATCGTTTTGCCTTGTTGTCAACAGTTTGGAATTTTTCCTAATAATGCTACCGGAGTGGGATTTTCACTTTGAAAACTTCCTTGAGGGCATGTCTCCCTCTAGAACAGGCAACGRTAAGGATGGAGCCAAAATATGTGGGTGTTGTRGGTGATGTGRGTTTCATATCTTGGCACTTTTTTTRCCTGATGTTCTGAAGAATTTTGTGATTTATTTTCCATTTGAATTCCCTCCACGTGTTTTGAGTTTGTGGTTTGGTGTGCTTCAGTGAATTTCTCCTTCCAGGTGTCAGCTTTACTGTGTATGCTCTCGTTTCTGCCTCAACCTTCAACTTTAGAGAATCATCAAAAATCATTGTAGAAAATTAATTTCTTAACTCCTCGTTCGTGCGTCTATCAAGAACCCTTATATTTATGAATTTTCTCCAGTCCTTGTGTACAGGCAAAAATGACCCATATTCTAAAAATCTACCCTTGGATGATTAAATTCACTTTTCAGATGTTAAAATATCTTACAGTGCATATTATGTGCATATTGTTCAAATGCAAAAAGTTATAGAAAACATCCTGGGCAGGATGTATCTGAAGTGATTGCTCTCAGGATTTAAATGTCCTCTTTGACTCAAAATAATCATTAAAGGACCTATGATATCTTTCAAAGACAAAAAGAAAACATCTTTATATTTAAGAAACTTGGCYTAATACAAATGATTTTACCCATTTTGTTGAATAACTGGTATATTTTCTTTTGAACTCAAATCAGCCAAAGTGAAACAGGAAGTGACATCAAAGAGGAACTCTTAAGAACTCCCTGATCTTTGTTTTAATGAAACGTGATTTGAACTCTGACCCTTCTTCATCTCCTGATGGGGACTTAAAATGATCTAAAGAAACATCAGATTCTTCTCTACAGTCTATGTTGTTGGTTATTGTGGCAATGCTCTGTTTACATGCAAACATTCCTCTTTGACATCACTTCCTGTTACTTCACATTTGAATATCTCAACAACCGCTCATCTCAAGGGCATGAAATTTGTTTTGCAACATGTTATTAATGTTATCTCTCCAAAAAWGTAATAATATTTATTACAAAAATGTGAAGTCACAGACGCTTTAAAGTTGTATTTTGTATTTATTCTGTGCTGCTCATTTCATTAGATTTTTAACAGAAATGCAAGAGAAATGTTTTTATGTTGAACAGTGGACGTAGATTTAAATGAACCAATCACTTTTTTTTTTCTTGAGCAGCAGATCACAGACGAAGGCCTCATCACAATTTGTCGAGGTTGTCACCGCCTGCAGTCTCTGTGCGTGTCGGGTTGTGCCAACATTACAGACGCCATCCTGCACGCCCTAGGCCAGAACTGCCCCCGCCTCAGGTACACACCTAACTTCACCGGAATCCCAGAAAATGATTAATGACTGTCAGAGAATTAGAGTTCACCTCGAGCTCTTATTCTTTATCTGTTTTAGTTTATTAGAATAGATTTTGTCCAAACACAATAAATAGTTTAGATTCACTCTGATTGTATAACTGGTCTTTCTGTTTCAGAATATTAGAAGTGGCTCGCTGCTCTCAGCTTACAGACGTGGGCTTCACTACGTTAGCAAGGGTGAGTGTGTTTATCGTTTTCAGAGCAACTCGACATTCCTATTTGGTTTTAAATAATAAGACACTGCAGTCGATCCTTTAAAAACCCTTTTCTGTTTTTCTTGTTTTGCAGAATTGCCATGAGCTGGAGAAGATGGATTTAGAAGAATGTGTGCAGGTATTTAAGAGGATCTTTTCAATTAAATCTACAGTCCATCAGTGTTCCTGCAGATCCTAAAAAAGTCTTAAAAGCATTGAGCCTAATCAAGCTACTTAAGCCTATTGTTAGGCGATGGCCCTCTTTTGCCTGTGACTAACCTGTCTGTCCATGTGGAGGCAGTGCTTATAAGGCTGAGTTCACCTGAAACTCGTCAGACTGAAGAAGTCTCTTGGAGGAGAGACGAAACATTTCACTAAAGAAGAACCCATCCAGAGGACCTACTTATTTTTTCTTTTTGATTTAAAAGCATTGAATTTATCGATCCAAAAATAAGGCCTTAATAAGCCTTAAAAAGTCTTAAATCAATCTTTCAGAAGTCTTAAAAATGTTAAAACATTGTAAGTAGGGTGACTGTAATTCATCTGAAATGTTACAATAATTGGGAACATTTTTTTTAAATAATTGACTGAATGCCTCTCYCAGCTCATTGTTTTGTTTTAAAATAAACATTTGGCTAAAATTGTTGCTGTTTTTTTCCATTTGTCTTTATTGTGAAGTTGGTCTTTAAATTTCATTTCAAGTGGCATTAATTGGGTCTTAAAAAGATTTAAATTTTACTTGCCTTAAGCTGTAGGAACCCTATATATACATATTTTTCCCCCGTTTTTTGTCAGATCACAGATGGAACTCTCATCCAGCTGTCGATCCACTGCCCTCGCCTGCAAGTCCTGGTGAGTCTTTCTTTTCTTTCTGCTCCTGCGCCGTTGGCACACGCACCACGTCTCGGCTCGCTTTGACAAACACTCGAGTAACGGCGCTCCTGCGTGGGTGACCGCCGTGTTCCCGCAGAGTCTGTCTCACTGCGAGCTGATCACCGATGATGGCATCAGACACCTCGGCAGCGGACCCTGCGCTCACGACCGGCTGGAGGTGATCGAGCTGGACAACTGCCCCCTCATAACGGACGCCTCGCTGGAACACCTGAAGAGCTGCCACAGTCTGGATCGCATCGAGCTCTACGACTGCCAGCAGATTACCCGCGCAGGCATCAAGAGACTAAGGGTAGGTCGTGTTGGAGAGCAGCAGGAAGGCTTTGTGTTCAGGCGTAAGCATTAAATTTTGTGTTGTGAAATTTAATATATTTAAGTTGCCATTAGCATAATCTGTTAGCACTTTGGGTATGTGTTGTGAACGACTGTCAGCTACTACCACACCTAGTTTTAGCTCAACATCTGTAGAATTCATTTGATTAGCTGTGGCAGCCTTCTTGATAAGTGTTTGTCTTTTATTGAAGATTTCAGTCTACATACTTTTATTTTTACAGAAGACCCAAGAAATATCAAAGGTTTTAAATGATAACTGATTTAGGAGATTAGAAGCGCACTATAGTTTGAGTTTTAATTTTATTATACCGCGTTAACTTATTTGTAATTTTACTGAGATGGACTTGTCCAGCCTTAAAGGGCCTGTGAAGTGCATGTTCTTCAAATACAAAAAGTAAAAGAAAGCATCTTTATATTGAAGAAACTTGCCATAATACACATGATTTTACCCATTTTGTCACATACCTTGAAACTTGGCACAGCCAAAGTGAAGCAGGAAGTGACATCAAAGGGGAACTCTTTAAGAAAAGTAGCTCTCTGAGCTTTGTTTATTACAACTGTATTAATTAAACTCTGTTTCTTCATCTCTCTGAGTGTGACACAAAATAATCTAAAGAAATATCAGATTCTTCTCTACAGTCTGWGCTGTCTGCCATCATAGCGATGCTCTGTTCTCGTGCAGCCATTCCTCTTTGACATCACTTACTGTTACTTCACATGTGAATATCTCAACAACCGTTCATCTCAGCAGAGTAATTTTTTAATATGTTAGCAATGTTATCTTTTCAAAGATMCATTTGTATTTATTACGAAATTGAATGTCACAGACAACATAGCTTTACAGTGTTGGCTTGCCCCACACGGGGCACCACAAATTTGAACACACAACTAAATTGCTCCGGGGGCCACAGTTCATGCAGACCAACAGCTCAGGGGCCAAACATTCAGCAATAAAGTCATTATATAAATAAACCAAGTATTACAAAGATCTGTTACATTTGAAATAGTTTATTTTTGCTGCATTTAATCATGAATACAACATAAAGAACCCTATGTAATAAACGTAGTGATAATAAAACTATCAAAAACAAAAATAACACATTCTGCCTCCTGTTTAACACAAATATTTTGACATCTCTGACTTGCCATCTTTTTAAACCAATTTTATTTTCACTTTCAAAGTTTTATCTTAAACTGCTTGTAGTTTTAACTGTCTTAGATATTCATAGAAATGTTTTTTTAACAGCTTCTAGCCAAGAGTCTGCCGTTTCTGTAAATACCAAACGTGTTTGTACTAACTAAAACAACTCATAGTAATTAGAATAGAAAACCAGGGGTTTGGACTTTAGAGATGAATGAACCAATTGGCGGGCCACATTTTGGTCACTCTCGGGTCGGATGTGCTTTAAACTCTGCTTTAAACAATATTACTGCTGCTAAAGAACCATTCAGGTTTGGAGAACAGACTTGATGTTGGCACCAGTAGAGAGGTGAAGCAGTAAATAAGTCAGCAGAGTGGCGCACTGCAGCTCTTCACCATCATTGCTGAGCTCGATGCACAGACTGGTGACACTAATTCCGACGTTTTTATTTTCCAAATTGAACTTTTGTTTCTGACTCACTGCACCTCCCACATAAAGGCACGGATAAAAACTGTTAAACCTCCTCCTCGGTGAGTAAAACACTCCGTCCAGATCAGGCTGGATTTGTCCTCATGTTAATCTCATGTTTTTATTTTGATAAAAATGAGCCTCGGGGCGGGCGGGGTGCGTTTCCACAGACATGCCGAGTTATTGAAGCAGTTTAAAAAAAAAAGTATGTTTGGAGTTGATAAGAGATTTTGATTTCTGATTTTTCTCCTCAGACTCATCTGCCGAACATCAAAGTGCACGCGTACTTCGCTCCTGTCACTCCACCTCCTTCTGTAGGGGGCAGCCGCCAGAGGTTTTGCCGCTGCTGCGTCCTGCTATGATGTAAAGACAACAACCCCCCCACCATCACAACCTTCTCCCATGGTTCTCAGACCCTGCAGCTCATCACCTGGACCCCTGAACTCCACACTTCCTCACCTCCTGTCTAGAAACATCATGCTGGTCTGTCTTGTCCCCCTCAGTTTATTTTATTTAATTTTTTGGGGGGGGGTGGCAGAGAGGAAGAGAACCAAACGGAGAGGGAACGTTGGTAATGTTTCCTAACAAGTGGATATGCAGACACACGAATGTCAACACATTCCTGGCTCGTCTTCAGCGGGACACGTCAGTATTACCAAGAGGGTTCTGCAAATAATCTGTGGCGTTCATCCCTGTTGGGGTATTTTATTTTCTCCTTATATGAAGTATAGAAAAGTCAAGTTCTTCAAATCAGAAACCATTTTGTTCTGTTTTTGGGGTTATATTGTTTAATCAGTTAACCTCACAGTACTCTTGGTGTTGATGGTCTCTTAAGAGCTACCTCTASACAGGAACTGCACCAGAATAAGACCAGTGTTCGCTTGAGTCTTTGGTTTAAAAAATAAATTAAAAAAAGGAAAATGGGGAGGCAGTGACGAAGCTGCCAAACCCCAAACACACAAACAGCAGAAAGCCTTTTTTTCCTTTTATAAAACAAACCTGCAGCTATTTGCACTTACAATAAAACAATGAGACACTTTACAAAGACGACCATCTCGTAAATGACGACTAACAGCACGCTGAGGCTTGCAGCCGTTGTATTCTCACCTCTTCTCTCTGTTACAATCACAACCTCCAACATACCGAAGAGAGAGGATTCAAAACAAAAAAAAAGACAAATATTTTTCTAAAAGCATTAAGACTCACAAGTAGGGACTCAAGAAGATGCCAAACGTTGCATGTCACTTCTAGTTTTTTAAAGAAGCAGATGTAAATACGTGAGAACTGTGGAGGATTTTGAAGCCAGCCGAACACGGCGACGACGCGAGGCGGAGCGGGAAGTCGGTCCGAGGGGAGCTCCCGGCGCAGCTCGAGCACGCTCGTTTACGTACAGGCTCTGCTTGAGAACACGTGCCGGAGCTTTCCGGAGAGCTCGAGCCAGCTCTCGGTCTCGAGAGGAACTGATGCTGGCTTGTGACGGCTCACGGACACAGTAAACTTTTTCTTTTTTTTTTAACGAAAGAATAAAAAAAAATCTGTCGTCACCACATGACTTCARGCTGTCAGGCCTGGACAATGGAACGAAAAAGCCAACTGAAAACAATCAACTCTGTCTTATTTCAGTCCGTTTGATTCCATGAGGTTGCTCTTGTTTCTGCTGCACACGCTGCTGGACAGGATGAACGGGCTTCATGTCGCCCCTCGACTCCCTGAGAGGCCTTGCAGAGGATGGCGTGAGCCCCCCGGCTTTACGACCCCCCCRCCCCTCCCGTCTGTGACCAGTGACGCTGCAGGGCGTTGGGACTTTAAGAGGAACTGACTGAATGTTGAGGAGTGAGCTCTGCAGCAGAGGGCTTTAAAGACTTCAGCTCCTCATCCTCTGAAGCACTGAAGGCTTTTCTTTGGTCCTGCWCTCGCTTCATTCAGTCTCTAAAGGTGTCATTTACTGTTTCTCCTCCTCTCCGGGTTTCTTTCTCCGTTTTGCTGTGGTTTGGATTCTGTCTGCTTTGTGTTTTGCAGTCACGAGTTCAGTGTCTCCGAGTTGAGCTTCAAGTCCTCTCTCCAGTCCTTCATTTGGACCTGATGGTGTTTTTATTTTGTTTTCTTTTTTTTTTCTTTTCCAGAGTTTATTGTTACTAAATGTCCCGAGTGTAGCCCCTTGTTCCAGGGGCAACTGTTGGCACCCGTGCAATTGATCTAAATGTTAAATGTGAGGTTGAGTTTATGTGAACGTTATTGAATGTTTCCATCCAGGAAAAGGCTTCAAACGATGTGAGCTGCGGCAGCAGACCCACTCTTTTTACCCCGTCTGATCCTCYATTCATTTCCAAAGACTTCAAGCAGAAAACTCAACGTGGAATATCAGTCCTCATTCTGATTTCGAGGCACTCATTACAAAATCATTTTAAAAAAAAAGTCCCAAACCAGGCAGGGGTGTCCAGTCCTGGTCCTTGAAAAGTTTCAGGTTTTTCTGCTCCAACACACCTGGTTTGAATGAATGAATGAATGGATGATTAACAGGCTTCTGCAGAACTTGAAGAGGTAATTCAATCCCTGCATCAGGTGTGTTGGAGCTGAGAAACAAGAAAATCATGCAGGAGAGCCGCCCTCCAAGTCAGATTTAGATGATTTTTTTTGTTTACATTGAGTGCGTACCCGCATTTCAGAATTTATCATCATATATAAACTAAAAGTAAGCAAACAGCACCTTTTTGTTTTCATATTTTGCGATGAGTACCTTTTTAAGATGTGTGGGAAGCACCAGAAGATTTTTTTTCAACAGGCATTTTGACAAGAAGTCCAGAATAATCCAGTTTGAGCCACTCTTATCTGTTTTGTTTGAAGGGGGCTTCAGGGGGGATTAGTACCGAGTTGAGTTAAAAATGTCAGATAAATGAAATGTAAGCCACTGGGCTTCAAGGTTAAGAGAATTTATTCATAGAAAACAGAAGTTACTGGATTTCTGCTGACTCAGCAGCGCAGCGGACAACGTTTTAACTCGACCCCGTAAGAAAACACGCAGAAATACACTACAGGCTCCAAAACACCRGACCTATTTCTCCTGACGGCGTCAAACTGCTGTCGTTCTTTACGTCAGGCTTCTCACRGGTTTACATGGAAGTAGAGTCTTTACTGGTTTTCTGGTTTTTTGTTTTTTTTGTCCCAAACACTGGAGGAAAGTGGAGGGTTTGGATCGAGGGCCGTGTCTGTGTTGGTGGTAGATTGGCGCCTGAGAACTTAAAAAAAAAGTTTTGAAAGTGACTGTAGTTCATACAATTACTGTAAATTTTTTCCTTTTTTTTCTTTTTTTTATAATTAACCAATATAAATGAATATGTATGAATAAATATATGCCTATATTATTAAGACTTGTCTGGTTTTCTGCTTAATGCTGGTCTAACAGTGCAGCAGTAGATGGCAGCAAAATGTACAAATTCTTTCAGGATTTATTCTGCTCTCTGCAAAAATACTTATGTTTTTCCTTTCACATGACATTTATGTCTTGGCAAATAATTTTTTCCTCATAGAAAATGCATTGACTTGTATTATCTTAGCAGCTAAAGTAAAAATCCTTAAAAACAAATAGGATTCAGGATTTATTGTTAAATGCTTATTAACAAGAGCCAACAATGCAATGAAATTCTTGGGATGAGACGAAACTGTTCGACTCGCTAAAAAGAGTAAAAATGAAAATAAAAACGATACAGAATACAGAATTCAGTAGGCAGAAGTTGCAAAAAGAGTAAAAATATAAAAATTTAGGGTAATATATAGTGTAAAGTAAAAATGTTGATCAGCAAATAACAAAATAGCAAAGAAAACAACAAAATTTGGGTAACAGAAATAACAGAACAGTGCAGGCAGGGTACATCAAATAAAGACAAATGTGCCAATAACAGGATTCACCAAGAATGGAAAACCTGTCATAATTTACATTACATCAGCTGCTTTAATAACGCTCCAGTTTCCACAAAAATGTGTTTAAATAATGACAAAGAGCAGAATAAATCATTTTCTTGAAAAACAAAAGAATGTTTTACRACTGAGTTGCATCATGTTTTTTCTGACAGCAGAGACAAAAACCCCTGCAGGTTTAGGTTTGAAATAAAAAAATAATCAGCTTGTTTGTTGCAGGATTTCTGCTGCTTGTTTTCAGTGACAGGTTTGAAATGATAATCTCTCAGTAATAATCTAAACTGTTGCTTTATTTGCTACAAGACTTTCCCTTCAGTAGGTTAGGATTAACAGTCATTACTCGTGTTGTGCACTGATCATCACCTGCAGCTAAAGGTAATGCTTTTACTTGTTTGTTTAAAGGGCCAATATTGTTTCTCAGGCATACATTTAAATACTATACCATAATAAAGTATCTATGTCACCTTTAGCTGTTATTAAAATGCTGTTTTTATGTTTAAATAGAAAATAAACTTATCTTCTCATCACTTCCTCTTCTAAATGCCTTAAAATTGGCCTCTGTCTCTTTAAGAAGCACCTTCGCTTCAGTTTTGCCCATTTCAGTGGTGGTGGGGGGTGGGGCGGGGGGCTGCCATGATGCAGTTTACTTGAGAAGGGGTTATCTGCGGAATCAAAGTGGGTGTGCCACAAGAGTGGGCGTGTCTAAAGCATGAACACTGTGGGCTATGAGGCCTACATGACGGTATCCTTAGACCCTGCTTGACCTCTATACAGCCTGACCCTGACCCCAACACTAAGGTTAACCAGGAGAAATGTGACCCAAGTAGGGGTCTCCAGAAAAAGTGGTGCCGTACAGTAACGCCCCTTTTGTTCTTGTCCAATCAGGTGGTGCCGTATGGTGACGCCCCCCCTTTTTTGCTTGTCCAGTCAGGTGTGTCCCTTAAAAAAAGTCCGTCAAATCAGGTGTGTCGCTTTAGAATCGCCTTTTGTTGTGACACGCCCACTCGTCTGCAGAGACCCCTACTTG
>NW_013954480.1:0-5510 GCF_001266775.1 Austrofundulus limnaeus | reverse complement strand
TCAGTTTAAAGGCTAATAAAATAATTGCTGCTGTAATATTTTCCCTATAATTATTAAAAAAACAAAATAAGTATAAATAAATATTTATATTTGTGTACAAGCTGTTTAGATTGTCAAAAATTCAGTGTTTTTAGGGTTATTAATGAAGTTCGTGTACTCAGACCAGTAATATTTGGGGTCACAAGTTTTTGCCATGAATATTTTATGGGTCAGAAAATAAAAAGTTTGGGAACAACTGGATTAGAGAACATGTCAATGCCAGACAGAGTTCAAGCAGCAGACACRTCTCTAGAACAACTGTTAAGAGGAGACTGTGTGAATCAGGCCTTCATGGTAAAGTAGCTGCTAGGAAACCACTGCAAAGGACAGGCAACAAGCAGAAGAGACTTGTTTGGGCTAAAGAACACGAGGAACAGACTTTAGACCAGTGGAAATCTGCTTTGATCTGATAAGCTCAAATGTGAGATCTTTGGTTCCAACCACCGTGTCTTTGTGCGACACAGAAAAGGTGAACAGATGGACTCTACATGCCTGGTTCCCACCATGAAGCATGGAGGAGGAGGTGTGATGGTGTGGGGGTGCTTTGCTGGTGACACTGTTGGGGATGTATTCAAATTGAAGGCATACTGAACCAGCATGGCTACCACAGCATCTTGCAGCCGCATGCTATTCCATCCGGTTTGTGCTTAGTTGGACCATCATTACTTTTCAACAGGACAATGACCTCAAACACACCTCCAGGCTGTGTAAGGGCTATTTGACCAAGAAGGAGAGTGATGGGGKGCTGCGCCAGATGATCTGGCCTCCACAATCCAGATGGTTTGGGGTGAGCTGGACCGCAGAGTGAAGACAAAAGAGCCAACAAGTGATAAACGTCTCTGGGAACTCCTTCAAGACTGCTGGAAAACCATTTCAGGTCCAAGAGAGTGCAAAGCAGTAATCAAAGCAGAAGGTGGCTACTTTGAAGAACCATAAGACATATTTTCAGTTGTTCCACTCTTTTTTTGTTAAGTATATAATTCCACGTGTTGAAGGTGTGTCAAAACCTTTGGTCTGTACTKTGTGGCGTTTTGTGTGATATGATGCAATATTGTGAAATCTGGTGTGATTTGTTAGCATTTGAACGATGTATCAAAAAATACTCAGGTAATACCATGCTGAAATTTAGCCAAAATAGCTTCAAATTTTAGCAATTTTTGTGTTAGATAAGATCTGTCAGCTGTGGCAGCCATCTTGAATTATGCTGAATGCAAAAGGTAATAATTTTAAACAAACATCTAATGGTTACTTTCTAAACGTTTCATTAAAGTCCAACAAGTAGTTCATGAGATATTTTGCTAACCATGAAACAGTGTCAATTCCAACACAATGTCAACGTTTAAAGAAAAATAGAGGTTAGCTCAGCATCGGCTAACGTGACCAAGTCATGACCATATTTGTGCTGGAAGGCCCATTAGCTGTGGCAGCCATCATCAGACTTCAGAAGTTGAAGAGTTGTAGTCCAATATTTGCTCTCTGAAAACCTTCATTAAAATTCATCTGGTGGTTCAGAAGATATTACGCTAACAGAGAAACAAACACTGACAGGCAGAAACGTTTTCAGGCTATATCAATAAGAATAAAAACACAAGTCAAGGTTTGTAATTTTCAGAAATATATTCTATAGATGGTGTCAGAGATGAAATGTCCAAAGCGTAGGTCCCAAAGAAAGAGAAAACTTTTCATCAATAGAGACAAACAAACAAAAAAATAACGTTTTTTTTCTTCTCTTTTTAAAATCCATTTACATGTAAACCAAGATTTGCTCTTGAGCCACAGTGGTTATATATATATATTTATATATATAGAACTGGCCGAGGTGGATGTGACAATCAAACGACGGTGCCCTTATGTTTGAAATCCTCCGATGTTTTCCCATCGCTGAAAAGTCTGTAAAAGAGGAACATTCTTTGGGAGTTTTTGTTGTTATTTTTTTCCAAGGTGTGCCTGTATCAGAGGTTTGGCAGAGCACGTCTCTCTCAAACACAGTCCATAAGTGCTGAATTGTGTTCAAATTGGGATTTTCAAAATAAAATACCAAATGCTTCCCGGAGGCGTCATTTTCAGCCGTTCGCCCACCAAAGAAGAAGAAAGCCTTCCCGCCTGGTGCTCCTGGGGAGGGTTTTTAAATCTGTTCTCAAGTCCTCCAGTGTTTTTCTTCTGTTGTGCAAATACATTTTTAAAATCTTTTTGAGTGTGTGTGTTTGTGTGTGTGTGTGTGTGTGTTTGTTTTTTGTTACATAGACAAGCAGGCATGCTGACTCACAAACCATGCAAAGAGTTAAAGTTGAGCAGACAGCAAAAAATTCTTTACTAAAAAAGGTCACTTTAAAAATTAAAAAAATAAATAAATAAAAGAAGCCAAATTAAACAAACACGTGGAATGTTTTGATAAAATTAATCTGAAATCTTACAAGTTTATAAAACGATGTCAACTTAAATATGATTTTACTTTTTTTTTTTAAAACAAACACAGTTAAAAAGGTACTCATTGCAAAGATATGAAGACAGGACAAATTTTTATTTATGCAAATCAATTTAAAGCTAAATTTGTAGCCAGACGCCAGCTATGATGAGGAAACAGCTGAAGTTAATGAAAACGAGTTAAACGTGACTTCCACATTAATTCAGGGTTTTGTTTACATTGAGTGCGTACCCACATTTCAGACCTGAATTAAATATATTCAGGGAGAGAAAAAATAGAGTGAACCTCTTTGAACTGCATTGTTGCAAAATTATAAAGACTAGATAATTAATTTATTAATTTATTTATTGCAAATCGATTTGAACGCTAACTTTATAACAGGTTGCAAGCTACAAAGTTTATTTGTTTACCTGTGGAAACAGCCAAAGTGACTGAAAAMAAGTCAAATTATTAAMATTGCGGCCATGTTTGTTTACGACCASCCTAACGTAGGTCAGTCACATGACGCGTCTGTTAACATTGAGTGCTTATCCGCATTTCAGACCTGAATTCAATATATTCGGGCAGAATAAAACAAAGCGGACTCCTTCAAACTGCACCATTTGATATATTTCAGGATAACTTTTGATTATGTTTGATTTCATACTTCGTGATGAGTACCTTAAAAAAAACTGGACCAAAAAAAAAAAAGATATTTCCATCCAAAAAGTCTCCTCTCTGTCGAAGAAAATCCATCCGGCTACGTGAAACCTCTTTACGGATGATGTCACAGTCAAAGTGCACGTCGCCCCCCAGTGCACGGGAGGAGAACCTGTATTTTAGGCAACAAAAGTCACAAAATGCGTTAAGCGGAGTAAATGCCACGGTTCGTTTGAAAACAGAGCAGACGGTGAGTTTGAAAACGCTGCTCCTCTCTCACGGACTGCACCATACCGAGAGGTTTGTTTGTCCCGCTCACAATATCATAGCTGTCATTAGTACATTTATAAAGTTTTCATATACAAATCTCCTATAAACAGTACATGGTATAAATATGTGATGGGAATGCAGAAAGGCTTGAAGGAGCCACAAAGAAAGAAAGAAAGAAAGTGTTGCTCCTTTGTTTTCCGATAAATACAAGAAAGAAACGACAACTGTGTGAACGGCAGCCCTATAGAACTATCCAAATAAAATGGATAATAAAAAAAACAACAACAACACAGAACAAAACCTACAGATGAAACAAAACCAAATAAAACGTTAGAAAAATAATCTTATAAACATGGTCACGCTTTACCAAAAACACATTTTTCTGATATAAAAAACCGACGATGTGGAAATCAAAAACATACGAACCGATAATAACTTCGATTACTGTCAAAATAGATTCAGTTCAATATACACGACTGATGTTTAGCTCACACTAAGGTAGTTGCCAACGTTTAAAAAGACACCTGATGGGGTTAAAATCAGTAAACATTAACTCCTAGTATTGGGTGGTGGGGAGCCTCGTTTTAAAGGGCCAATATGTGAAATGTCTGCCGGCTAAAGAGGATCCTAAAAAATGCAAACTCATGCTTTGGCTTCTCTCGCTTCACTTTCATTTGATTTCTTTTTGTTTTGGATAACATTCAAAAATCCTGCAGTAGATTCTGGTTTCGGCTCAGATGCATGCTCTTTAAGTGTTTTTGCAAAGCGATGACTCCGATTAAAGGGAAGCTACATCAAAGGCTAAACCATATTTTTTTTACGTAAGAGTTCACAGTCGAATTCACTTCTTTGAATTTCTCCCCTCCAGAAGCTGGCAACTACCTTTACAACGCCTTTTACTTTCTCTCTTATTTTATAAACTGTTTCTTTTTTTTCTTTTTTTTTACAGAAAAATAGATCCATCCAAAAGTAAAGTAAGTCTCCAAGAAGAGGCTGTGAGAGACATAAATGCTGTCTGCGTCACGTTCCAAGTAAACATGCTGAAAGATTGTTAGTGTTTTTAGTTGAGTTTTCTTTTTAAGTCATTTTCAAGTTCCCCCACGTCTTCTTCCTCCCTTTTTGTCCTCGCCTGGGATTCCTGGCGGGAAATCTTTAAACTTAAGGCAATCTTTTCCTGAAACAATCCTGAAATCAGGCGGACCCTCACCAAGGCACTCCTCGTCGCTCGTCGACCTGCAGCAGAGGCGACTAGAATCTTTGTAAAAAGCCTTCCTCAAACGTCGGCGGAAACAGGAATCCACAGTGAACGCGGCTTGTAAAATGTTGCCGCGATGCCCCTATTTCGTAGGGAAAGAAGAGAAAAAAAAAACAAAAAAAAAAAACGAGCCCCCCCACCCTTGAGCTGCTGTCAGACAGCTGCAGGGCGGTGGCGTCTGCTGTCCCTGGTGTCCTGACTGACTGGTCAGAGGGCAGCTGTGGAAAGCACCGTTATGAGTGTTATCACACCTTTAAGATGTCGCCTCAAACTCGCCTGCTGCCGTGAGCACTCGGTTAGCCGCCGAGGGCTAACGTGTATGTGTATGTGTGTGTGTGTGTGTGTGTGTGTGTGTGTGTGTGTGTGTGTGTGTGTGTGTGTGTGTGTGTGTGTNGTATGTTAACCAGTACGTACCCTGTATGTTAACCACCCTGTATGTTAACCAGTACGTACCCTGTACGTTAACCAGTACGTACCCTGTACGTTAACCAGTACGTACCCTGTACGTTAACCAGTACGTACCCTGTATGTTAACCAGTTAGTACCCTGTATGTTAACCAGTATGTACCCTGTATGTTAACCAGTNTTTAAAGAGAGAGTTCAGATTTCTTTAAACTGAAATTGTTTTCTGAATATTTAAAATCTTACCCTGTATACAGGTTAACCAGTAAGTACCCTGTTAACCAGTAAATACCCTGTATGTTAACCAGTACGTACCCTGTATGTTAACCAGTACGTACCCTGTATGTTAACCACCCTGTATGTTAACCAGTACGTACCCTCTATGTTAACCAGTACGTACCCTGTACGTTAACCAGTACGTACCCTCTATGTTAACCAGTACGTACCCTGTACGTTAACCAGTACGTACCCTGTATGTTA
>NW_013954479.1:55424-56020 GCF_001266775.1 Austrofundulus limnaeus | reverse complement strand
CCTTGTATTTCATTTACAGATAATTACATGGATTTATTCCACTGAGAGGCTTTAATTAGAATGCTAGAAATATTGATTGCCTCTATCATCTCCCTCTCTCCTCTCCTTCACACATTCCTCCTCCTCCTCCTCCTCCTCATCCATCCATCTCCCCCTCTGTCTGAACGCTCAGAGGGAAGATGAGAAACAGAAAGGTCTGGAAGGAGGAAGGAGAGGAATAAAAACAATCCAGGAGGTTCTAATTATTCTGTACTTTATGCATCTAAACAAAGTCTACGTTGAGCAGTCGTCCATGTTGCTCTGAATACTAAAACACATCTTATCATATTTTAATTCTTTTAATTATTGATTTTGCAGGAACTGATTATATTTGTTGATCTGAGCAAAGTCAACGCTGGCATCAATCACTGCAAACAAATTAAAACAGTCAGGAGACGTTCAGACATGCAGAAAATCCTCTCAAACTGTTTGTTGAAGGAAAAACTGACTTCAAACCAAACGTAGAGACAGACCGTCTCCTGAGAGGTCTAGAGGTCTGCAGAGACATCTGGGTCCACATCAGGGTCTCCTCATCCAGGAGGAGTCCTGATCAGATG
>NW_013954479.1:53283-54424 GCF_001266775.1 Austrofundulus limnaeus | reverse complement strand
AGACAAGGCTTAGTTAATAAATGTTTTTTTGTTTGTTTGTTTTGTTTTAAATTGAGACCTGTGTAACATTTGTTATCATTCTTATTTTTATTATGTTAATGTAGGAAGAAAAGGCAGTATCGGCTTCAAGAATCGGCCAAAAAAAATTTCAGCTGCATGTATCGGCATATCGGTTAATAGGGTTGGGCAATATTTGCAAAAAAATTAAATCACGATTAATTGGGGTATTTAGCTGATATCGATTAATTTTACGATTAATCCCGTGGAGTCCCTGGACACTTTTATGTCCTGGTCACATGACCAATTTAGTGGGAAATATTTGCTCTTTGTAAAAATTGTTCCAAATTGTGTCAAAATTGCAGACTTCAGGCTGTACATCAAATTTTAAATTGTGTTGATGATAAATAAATTACAGAACTTTTTTTTAATATTCGTCACATTTGAAGCAGAGAGGAGCACCGACGGGACTGACCGGGGAACTCTCCAGTCAGTCTGCCTGGTGGCATTAATCGTATTAATCGTCAAGTGCCAAAAAATAAATCGATTATTGTTTTTCTGACTATTAATAGCACACGATACGATTATGCCCAACCCTATCAGTTAGACCAGGGGTCTGCAACCTTTACAATCAACAGAGCCATTTCTGCTCCTTGTCTCACTAATAAAATGTGTCCAGAGCCACAAAACAAGCTAAAACTGTGATTATCAACTGGTGGTCCATGGGCCTTTTCACTGCCTTTTCAGGAACCTTCACGGTCAGTGGAGGTGACATTATAAAACTAAAAAATATTGGTATTATTATTATTATATTATTATACACATTAGGACAAATAAAAAGGCCTTATTCATGCAAACAAGAAAAATACTGTATTTTTTTATACCGAATTTCATAAAAACTAGTACAACTGAAATATTCCTCCCTTTTAATTCTTATTATGTAGTCTTCAAATTCTTTTAATGTAATTCTGGTGGATTTGAGAAAAAGAAGTTGCATTATTTAAGTAAACAGGCTAGCACGAGCTAACATGTTTTACTTTTTTATGAGTAGTATTGATCACATATTTGCATACTAGGGCTGCCACAAATGATTATTTTAATAATCGATTAATCACCGATTATTTATTCGATTAGTCGACTAATC
>NW_013954479.1:50910-52283 GCF_001266775.1 Austrofundulus limnaeus | reverse complement strand
CATCCATCCGTCCATCCATCCATCCATCCATCCATCCATCCATACATACATACATACATACATACATACATACATCATCTAACCATCATCCATCCATCCATCCATCCATCCGTCCATCCATCCATCCATCCGTCCTTTCTCTAAATATTTGATTATTTGTGTTCTTGCAGTGAAACAGGAAGTGTACAGGAAGTGAGCAGTGTGTTCTCCACATGCATTTACTTCTACAGACTGATGGTTCTGAAGGACCTGCTGCTCTAACTGGAGCTGAGATAAAAATAAAAAACCATCAGTAAAAACAACAGGTTTTCTGTATTAGAACAATGCACCACTTGTTCTTTGTGTGAAAAAACAAAAGAGGAGCTGACGTCTGTTTCAGTTCAGAGCATTAAAAATGCAGCGGGTTTCTCCGTAATAAAATTACCTTGAACCAATTCCAARTCTTCTCAAATCCATCAGCGTGCACTGTGTGGTCTCCAAAACAAGCAAATTAGATGTGGCATTTATTTACGTAGCGGGGGGCAGAGGGGAATGAAGATTTTAGGGGGTAAATTATGGGTAATTAAGGTCCATTCTGTATAATTCTGAGCTATTAGATTTAATTTAATGGTGACAATCTTGTGATGACATTTTTTGACAAAGTAAAGAAAGTGAAAACAAAGTCTAACTCTGTTTATTCAGATTGTCTCTTCACATCTTCAAGCTCACATTAACATCTTGTTCTTCATATTGTGATTAGACACTGAGTCATATTTGATATATTTTGTTGTTTTTCTTGTTTCTTTGATGATTCAGATCATTGGTACCCTAACCCCAGTTTAAAGCTGCCGCATTAGAAACAAAGTGAAATGAATTTAAAGGTTCCAAATGTCTACAGAGACCAGAGGAGCAGAAAAAAGCAAACAGGAAAGACGGGTCAGACGGGTTTTATAGCTGGTACCATCTGCCACCATGTGCCACCATGGCCCCCCAGGGTCTACTTCACTGGATCATTATGGATGTCATGGAGCCCCTGCCTTAAAAATGACTGAAAATCTTTTTTAACCAGACTTCAGATCAGCAGAGACCTGGTTTGGATCTTTTCAAAGTCCACAAGGAAAAGTCCAGTTTGACCTTTAGGATGATGATTATAACAGAGATTCTTAACGTATGAGCGCCACCTTGAGGGCCTCAAAAGAACAACAGTTTTCAACTTTGGGCCGAAGGGACCACATTGATTTTAAACAAGGTGCAATACACTTTCTCACCACTAGTAGTGGAAGTGCGCCCCTCAGATGTTTAACAACTTTTTAATACRTRGAAGAAGAACCTTAGATACCTGCCAAGAATGGAAACCTATGTTAAATCAAAAGTAGAAGCAAAAATGAAGGTAA
>NW_013954479.1:48594-49910 GCF_001266775.1 Austrofundulus limnaeus | reverse complement strand
GTGTTTCATTGCAGTTTTGTGAAAAACACCAATTTAGATACGGCTGAAAAACCACCTCATCCTAGTGCAAAAACATTTTGTCGAAAAACGTAATTTTTTTTAATTGACGTGTTTCCATTGAGCAAATTTATTTTCTAAATTCTAATTTGCACATTTTCATGGTCAATGGAAACAGAGCTACTGTCTGACTGGGCCTCGAGCTGCTTTATGTTCAACAAAATGGGCCCTGAGGTCAAAAGGTTAAGAACCCCTGGATTATAACGTGTCCACATGCTGTCCTCCAGCTGGAACCCCTGTGATGGAAGTGCTACAGCTAGCTGCTAATGCTATTTCTGACTACAAATAACCCACAATTCTGTGTAAAACTGAGCAGTGAAGGGGTTTAAATTTAGTAATTGTATTAATCACTTTATAAATATCAAAGCGAGGAGCCGTGCTCAGACTAGCCTGTAACTCATCAGTCTGGTCAGAATTATAAAGTGTCTTCAGACTGAGGTCGTTCTATGAGTTATGCAGAACAGGTAAGATATTAATTCTTTAGCTGATCTCTTTAAGAGTTTTCTTCCACTGTCAAACATTAAAACACAGATGACGTCTGCACGCCGGCAGAAAGCTGCTGCTTTTACAAAAGCAGGGTTTGACGTTGTGGCAATGAGAGCGGGCCGATCCGTCAGAACCAAGCAGAGGAGGAGGAGGAGGAGGAGGAGGAGGAACGCACCTGAACTGTTTCACTTTAGTCTCTTTCACTAACACTCAGCCAGTCAGATGGCAGGAAAGTCAACCAAGGGCACTATTTGATGTTTAATATTTAACAAGCTCACCTAATCATGCTCAGACCTGTGTGTGTGTGTGTGTGTGTGTGTGTGTGTGTGTGTGTGTGTGTGTGTGTGTGTGTGTGTGTGTGTGTGTCTGTACAGAGAAAAGGATGATGCTCGGCGGGTATTGTTATGTTTTTTGGTTTATCTTCAGGTCATTTAATGATTTTACAAACAAGCGATTTATCATAATTCCTCCAAGACTGTCTGTTATTATTCTTTGCTTTCATCTCTCAGCTATCACACACACAAACACACACACACACACACACACACTTCCTCTTGCAGCGTCTCTCTCTGCAGCAGCATCATCCAACTCCTTGGTCAAAGCGGAATAATTGTCAATGAATATTTAACAAGGTTTCAGATGCTGGGATAGACATCATCCTCTCTCCCCCTCTTTTTCACACACACACACACACACACACACACACACACACACACACACACACACACACTTCCTCTTGCAGCGTCTCTCTCTGCAGCAGCATCATCCAACTC
>NW_013954479.1:44624-46328 GCF_001266775.1 Austrofundulus limnaeus | reverse complement strand
CATCCATCCATCATCCATCCATCCATCATCCAACCATCCATCCATCCATCATCTATCCATACATCATCCATCCATCATCCATCCATTGTCCATCATCATCTATCATCCATCCATCATCCATCATCCTTCCATCCATCTATCCATCCATCCATCATCCTTCCATCCATCCATCATCCATCCATCCAATGATATTTACTGATAGTTTCCCTCAGTAAATCATGACTTCTGTAGGATACTTACAGGTAAATGTGCACATTTAGACCATTAACTGTTGGTCCTTCACACAGCCTGTCCTGCTCTGACATTCAGTTGATTGTTGATATAAATGATCAAGAATTAAGAATCTTTATTGTCATTATGTGTTAGCACATCTACTTTGTGTTTGCTGCTCTTGGCTGAGTGTTAACAACAGGACTGTACAGTCTAAACAAAACAACTGTAATGGTTAACAAACATGAAGGAACTGATAAAACAGGCCATGGAATAGAAGGCTGGAGGAGAGAGGACTGTATGATACCAGAGGGTTCTCCTCTTCCTTGTGTATCCTCTCTCCACAGCTCCTCTTCCTCATGTATCCTCTCTGTCTTTCCTCTCTTCCTCTCATTGTAATCAGCAGCCCTTACAGCCAATCTGCTGCCCATAAAAGTGTCTGCAGCCCGATGATGTACGGCTCACAGAATTACCTTATCTGCTTCTGATTTACAGTGCCTCACAGGTAGAGAGACAAAAACAGCCTCCACACCTCCGTCTCATCCATCTTTCCATCCCTCCATCTCTTCATACATCCCTCTCTCCTCCGGTTCATTCCTCAGCCTGGGTTTTATCGCTTCCTTCTTCATGTCTCTGTTCTTGTCACATCACTTCCTCCAGATCCTTTTATTCTAACTTTTACTTTGTTAAACATCCTTTTCTTTTCATACTGTTTTYACTGTGGTGCCTTAAAGGGACGTTCTGCTCATTCTGAAGTGGAAAGTTAAGTCAATGAATATCTACCTGTTATGGATAGCCTAAGATAAGGTCTATTCAGGGGTCCTGGAGAGGAGGATTTGTTGGGTAGTTGAACCTTGGATTCAGGAAGAGCAGTGTGGTTTTGGTCCTGGAACACTGGACCAGCTTTACACCCTAAGCAGGGTCCTGGAGGGCGCATGGGAGTTCACCCAACCAGTCTACATGTGTTTTGTGGACTTGGAGAAGGTGTTTGACCGTGTCCCTAAGGGACTCCTGTGGGGGGTACTCTGGGAGTATAGGGTACCAGGCTCATTGATACAGGCTGTTAGGTCCCTGTAGGACCGGTGCCAGAGCTTGGTCCACATTGCCGGTAGTAAGTCTGACTCGTTTCCGGTGAGAGTTGGACTCTACTAAGGTTGYYCTTTGTCACTGATTCTGTTCATAASTTTTCTGGACAGAATTTCTAGGAGCAGCCRAGGTGTTGAGGGGATCCTTTTTGGTGACCTTARRDTCACATCTCTGCTTTTTGTGGATGATGTGGTCCTATTGGCTTCATCAGATCCTGATCTCCAGCTCTCGCTGGAGCCGTTCACAGATGGGATGAGGATCAGTGCCTCCAAAACCCAGACCATGGTCTTGAGCATGAAAAGGGTAGGATGTCTTCTCCAGGTCGGGGAGGAGGTCCTGCCAAGTGGAGGAGTTTAAG
This sequence comes from Austrofundulus limnaeus, assembly GCF_001266775.1. Taxonomy (NCBI): domain Eukaryota; kingdom Metazoa; phylum Chordata; class Actinopteri; order Cyprinodontiformes; family Rivulidae; genus Austrofundulus; species Austrofundulus limnaeus. Next base: position 44,674 of record NW_013954479.1, on the reverse strand, counting down.
TATCTCAGGGTCTTGTTCATGAATGAGGGAAGAATGGAGCAGGAGATCAA
>NW_013954479.1:39816-43025 GCF_001266775.1 Austrofundulus limnaeus | reverse complement strand
TGTGTGTGTGTGTGTGTGTGTGTGTGTGTGTGTGTGTGTGTGTGTGTGTGTGTGTGTGTGTGGGAAGGAGGGGGGGTCCCCATGAATACAAATGAGTGAAATGATATCAAAATGTGGTTTAGATTGTGTGGCTGTTAGAGCAAAGATGGGGAGGGGGTATATAATTAAGTCACCAGGAGAGGAAGAGTGTGTGTTTAYGTGTGTGCATGTGTGTGTGTTTAAATGTATGTGTGTGTTTAAATATGTGTGTTTGTGTCTGAGAGAGAGAATCCAAATGTTAGTGTGTTTTTGTGTCTATGAACTGATATTTAGTTCAATTCATATTTAAGTGTTGTGAGAGAGACGGCGTGTGTGTAGTGTACTTGCTTCTGCCATAAAGTGAGGACCGTCATTCGCTTGTAACCTACACAGTGAGGACATTTTCCCTGTTCTCACTTTATTTCAGTTATTTTTAAAAAAAAATTATTTTTTTAGTTCTGATCTTACTTGTATAGGACCATTTTGTACAGCGGTAATTTTTAAGTTTTATTTATTTTAGTATATTATACATATGTTGCACTGTGTGCACTTTATGGGAGCAGGTTCTAATCTCATTGTACTATGAACACGGGGCATGCTGTGTATAATGAAAATAAAGGCTTTCTATTCTATTCTATTTTGGGGGGGGGCAAGGTAAATTGAGTTTAGATTAGTTTAGGGTCAGGTAAGTACCTGTGAGGTTAATTTTAGGGTAAATGGTCAGGGTTAGGATACAAAATTACCAGAAAATGAATGGAAGTCAATCCACGGTCCCCACTGTGATATAAAAAAATGTGTGTGTGTTGTGGTCCTATTACTTTCTGTTAAAAATGACAAAATGTTTTTATGTAAATGTTCTAAATTGAAGCTGTGAGTTTCTTCATATAATCTGTGATAATTAGCAGGAAGATATATTTTATTATTGAGGGAGGAAAGGTGTAAAAAGCATCAGTAACAGGTAAGTTAGTAAAACTCTGTCACTTTGATGAAACTTGTGGTTAATCAGGAACCCAGCAGATAACATGACACCGGCCGTCTGCAGCCTCCATACATATGAGTTTTTTTAAAGGAGCAGAAAAACACCTGCTTTGCATTTTCACTTTCACCAAGTCGGTAATTAAATATTTGAGAAATATCAGGAATGTGAAAATTAAAAAAGAAAAAGCCCCGTTGCCACCGCTATCAATTTATTCCCTCTCTCAGAGTGCATTAGAAACGTCAGAACGCCGGTGGCAACGACACAGAAAGAGCAGGGTGGGTTTTTTAAACTCACTTTATAAATTACATTTTGGAGAGCTTTGGCATGCTAATACCTGCTGCAGCGAGAGCAGACAGCCCTAATTATTTCTTATTGGAATCGGCAGCTGTTATTTGCATATTTCATTTAGCTGTTGTAGATGTTTGTTGGTGGGGGGGGGGGGGGGGGGGGGGGGGACGAACGAGGACACTTTTCACTTTGTGTCTCAACAACTTTTGATGGAATATGAAATAAAGCGTTGGATTCAGTGACCGTGTGCGCTTAGAGGAGCATTAATGTAGCCTGATTTAATCCCAGCTGATAATTATCTGTAGTTTTTATAAAACAACGCAGAAAAAAATAACTTTTCAAACTTTTCTTTGACTAAAACATCAATTATCTCCTTATTTCCGCTCAGCTGGACTCGTCACGGCTCTGAGACCAGAAGAGAAGCAGCAGAACCTGGATCCAAACCACAGATCCTCAGACTGAGGTCTGGATTTCAACTGGACCAGTCCAGGATCTTCACCTGGTRCTCCCTAAACCAGCAGGGATGGGTCTGCACCATGTGGCTCCGGGGCCACAGGAGGTGGTCTTTGTCACTTTAAGATGAGCTGGACTCAGTGTCAGATTTTACTGACAACAGGAACAGAGTGAAATCTTTTAAACGATTGTCTGCTCAACTTCTGGTCATATCTGAATGTCAATTTCAACTTTATTCATAAAGCACTTAAAAAAACAGCAATAAACGGCACTAAAGTGCTGTACAGCATTCATAAAACTACTGATAAAAACATATTGACATAAAATAGTAAACTAAACAGACWGATTACAACGTAAACCCTTATAAAAATGCCAGAGAATAAAAATGAGGTTTCAGAAGAGATCTGAAGTGTTCCAGACTCTGGGCAGATCTAATATTGAACGGTAAGTTGTTCCACAAATTAGGAGCAGTGACAGGAAATGCCCGGTCTCCACTGCTTTTCAGTCTGTGTTAGGCAACGCTAATTCAAAATTTAGTTGCACAATTTCTAAAGCACTAGTCAGTTTATTTAGGTCTGCAAGTTCAAAAGCACATACAGTATACTCAAACAAACTTAGCAGAAGCTAATCACAAAGTGCAAATCTGTCTCCATTCACCAGAAAACATTCCAGTGACATTATAAGACATGTCAGCAGCTCAATACTACCAACTAGTGGATAATTCCTATTCGCAGATTGGCACATGTCATCGCAGTTTGGGGAGGTGATTTGTTGAAACAGTCTTTTGAGTCGTGGTGTTAAAAAAGAAATAGTTGTGGATTGTTAGTTCTGCTGCTTCTTGGTCATTTTATTATATTTATAGTAGGGCTTCGGTAAGAAAACATGCAGATATTAGTGATTTTWAACTGTTTAATGTAAAACTGAAACGATGCATTCTGGGTAGGCTACAGGATGAACAGGAACCCATTCATTTCAAAATAAGAGCGTGAATTTAAACTGTTTCCTGTGAGCTTCAAWATGACGTGAGACAGCAGGTTGGTGAAGATGCAGCGGTACGTAAATTATAATTCCTCCCTCTATCAAAGCTCATATAAGCATATAAACAACAATATTGATGGCTGCATGTTGTTTGTTTGTCACTCAGCTCCAACTGCTTCCTGCCAAGCAAAGAATTGTGGGAACTCTACTAGATGAAAACATCAGACAGAAAGAGAGTCAGTGAGAGTATAAAGGGCTCGACACACGGGCAGCGACAAACTACAGCGATTAACGGCTGTCATCGCAGCCAGGGTGAAACCCGACACACGGGACGYGAYAGCGATCGCAGCGTTGCGAATCGCGCTCTCAGGTCGCTTGTCTTCACAAAATTTGATTGGTTCTTGACTCTGAAGGGGGTGTGCATTACGGACGTGTAAACTAAACAAACCTTGCGATGCTAGTGATAATGAAAAACAAATTCACATCAAGATAC
>NW_013954479.1:38103-39561 GCF_001266775.1 Austrofundulus limnaeus | reverse complement strand
AGCGATTGTCGACTCACCGCACAGGCTCCACAGGAAATGAATGGAGAGCGAGCGACGTCGCCTCCTGTGTGCCGAGCCCTTAAAGCTCTGTGAACACAATGCTGCCTGAGGGGGGCGCTGTTTCCACACAGTGCAGCTACATTGTGTTAACAAGAGACGGCTTTCCTCCAATGTTGAAGATGWGGATGATGAAACTTTGATGAAACATAATGCTACAGAACGTAGTGGGTTTASACGGCTCTCTTCTTTTACTTTAGACAATATTGACGATCAAATTTGTAACGTTATTTATTTGTGATTAGCACTACTCACTTTTAAATTTAGAAAGCACAAATCCACACGTCATTTGAAGAAATTAATAAAACCCCTAAAGCACAAAGGAGAAATTTAGGTCCACAGTTAGTGATTTTGTGCTTTAGGGGACTAGTGCCCACCACTGGGTTCTGGGAACGTGTAAAATGAACCAAAATCACCTSAAATATGGAGGAAAATCAGAGTTTTCACTGAAGACTGGTGAGTTTATTCCTACTGTTTGTTTAATCCAACCTAAAAAGTACCTTCGGTCCTACCTGGTCATTGACATTCAGAGGAAATAATCTAAACTGTAGATTTTTTTCTCCGTTTCCTTCTGATTTTCTGAGTATTTTCAGATTTTTTACATTTAATCTAATTTAAACTCCACTTAAACTCCAGGTTTGAAGCAACAGAATACAGTACCATGGGGGTGAATACGTTTGCATTCTAAATAAGTGACGTCGAGGCGTGTCGCTCCAAACCCCCCCAGCTGCAAAAACTGAATTTTATCAGCGTCCAACAACCTGAAACGGCTCCACAGATCCAGGATCAGGTCTGTGATGGAGCCAGCGAGCGGTTAAAGCGAGTCCCCAACTTCCCAACTTTAATCTTAATTTATGTAAAGAGCTGTGGTGGAGCTGTGGGAGCAGGAGGAGCAGGAGGAGCAGGAGGAGCCGTCTGATCGGCTCTATCAGGTATCAGGCAGGAGGCCAACACGCCGTAATTTGATTTAAGAAGCTGTAATAACCTCAGGTCAATATTTAAATCACTCACAGGGGGAGAAGAAGCTGTCTGCATGTTCAGGAAGCTTCAGTCCACAAACTGAGAGGAAAACACCTCCATCAGCTGCTCCTCACTGCTCCTCACTGACTCCTCCCCCTTCTCTCCCTACCTGTATAATTTCTGTCAGCAAAATATTTGTCTAACAGACAGACTGGTTCAGAAGGAGAGTTGTGTTTTTATTGTGAGTCTTCATCAGTAAAGGACATCATCATCCTCAGCTCCAGAATCAGATCCAGAACCGAACCATCAGTGGTCTGCTTCAGCAGGTCTCCCTCAACATTTGGACTTTAATGTAGAACTGGTACCTTCATCCAGCTCTTCCTCTGTCTCCACATGGAGACTGACTCCTCATCGAACTTTACCTCCTCCTCCTCCTCCTCC
>NW_013954479.1:34290-36571 GCF_001266775.1 Austrofundulus limnaeus | reverse complement strand
AGGGATGAAGCAGGTGGGTGAGGATGGAGGGATGGAGAGAAAGCTGGAGGAGGGAGGGATGAAGCAGGTGGGTGAGGATGGAGGGATGGAGAGAAAGCTGGAGGAGGGAGGGATGAAGCAGGTGGGTGAGGATGGAGGGATGGAGAGAAAGCTGGAGGAGGGAGGGATGAAGCAGGTGGGTGAGGATGGAGGGATGGAGAGAATAAAGAGGATGAAAGAAAGAAAGCTGGAGAAGCAGGATGTGTAAAGAGTGATGTACGGATGCTAACAGTGATCCACCTCAAAGCCTGACTGTAAACATCAGGCTTTTATTTTGAAGGGTTTGTGTTTAAATAGAGAACAGAACCTTCTCTGAACTCTAACAGAACCAAGCAAAGCAGTGAAACACTGAAGAAACCGGGTCAGACATCTACATGTAGAAAACAAAGATTTTCACACACACTAGACAGACACACATTTTAAAGATCATTGCACAAAAATTAAATAAAATTAAACTAAAAATATAAGAATTACAGGTTTTAACACTCCAGATGTGCAACATTTACAATCTGTCAGCTTTTAGACACATCTTATGTTTGTTTCACTCCTGATGAATCTGAAGGAGGAATAAATGTAATAATGTAAAGGAGGTGAAGCTGCTTATTGTGTAGTTGGTTATTGGTTTGTGGTGTTGCCTTCAACAAGCCCGTTTATTTATGCTTTCAGGTTTTCAACTTAATGKTTCTTGTTTGTAAGGCTTACRCAGGCTTTTAATAAAAWTTTTAATTTAAATCTTCTTTATTACCCCCCAAAAAATTTAATTTTATTTTCTATTTATTGTTTTAGCTTTGATGTTTGTTTTGTTGATTGTATTGATGTGTTTCATTTTTGTATGTTGGGCCTCAGGAAGAGTAGTCTCTACCTCGGCAGAGACTAATGGGGACTGTTAATAAAATAAAATAAAATAAAATAAAATAAAATAAAATAAAATAAAATAAAATAAAATAAAACAGGAGGATAATATTGTAAATATGAGGAATGTTCAGAGGAATAAAAAGTAACGAGAGCTCAGACAGGAAGAAGAACGCTCCTGAAGGAAAGAGTGAAAGTCAGAGGAAGGAGAGACGGAATGACAGGATGGAGAGAAAACTCCTGTCAGCAGCATATGTTCACACCAATAACGACAAGCTCTTATGAGTATCAAGAGACACACACACACACACACACACACACACACAACCTGGAGGTCCTTCAAGCCAATAAAGCTCCTGTCAGCAAGTTATGAATAAGAAGGAAGCTGCATTAATCTGAACATGTACGAACATCTGACAGGACGTTAATGAATCTGTTAACGAGATCTTTAATTGTCTCAAAAAGCAACGTTAGAAGAGAAGCAGCAGAAAGTCTTGATAATCTTTCCTCCTCAGTCTGAAGGTCCTCCTGTGAACCAGAGGTTGAACCTGTCCAGGAGTGCTGCTGCAGTCAGGAAGCCTCAGCAGAACCATCTCACAGCTGAATGTGGAATCAAACAGCTTCTCTCTTAATTACTGTAAAAATGAGGATTAACAGGCTGAATTATTCACATCAGCTGGTCCTTAATCTTTGAGATGAAGAGTGAACCTGATGCTTATAAATATTGTAGGAAGCTTCATCGTTTCATCCATTTATTCCTCYTTATTTTTGCCCTTTATTCAAGGTTACACTGACTGAAGCTCAGGTGGCTGAACTCAGAGAAAAACACTGAAACACTCAACAAAAGACCTGCAGGAACTTCAGCTGACCTTCAGCTGACCTTCAGCTGACCTTCAGCTGACCTTCAGCTCTTCACTTTTATATCAGCAAGAAAGATGAAAGACAGACCACTGATGTTTTTAGCTTTTAGATAGCATCACCTTCATTTTAGCTACCGTTTTCCTACCTTAGCTTCAGGCAAGCCTTTTGCTTTTTTGGCTTTCAGCTAGCATTGAGCTACCATTAGCATTTAGCTTGCATTGTGTTACTTTCGGCTTTAGCTAGTATTTTCTTACCTTAGCTTTGGGCAAGCTTTTTGTCTTTCAACTAGCATTGTCCTATTTTTAGCTTTAAGCTAACATTGGGTTACTTTGAGCTTTTAGATAACACCGTGCTACTTTTAGCTAACGCTGGCTGTGTCCAAAACGGCAGGACGGGTCCTCCGAAGGTCGAATTTGTCGGCCGCATACGTCACAGCACCGCGACGAAGGACGTCCAAAACCGAAGACTCCTCCGATGCGTCCGACAAATACGTCCTTCCTTTGGCCCAAATCGAAGGACAGGTCCGATG
>NW_013954479.1:26735-27687 GCF_001266775.1 Austrofundulus limnaeus | reverse complement strand
GGACACACCTGACTGGTGGGAGGTGATGAAGCTGAGCAGCACTCTGCCCTCCTCCAGGATGCTCTCCTTCAGAGCTGCATGGCTGTCAACCTTCAGTTTAAAACTCTGAAACAAACAAACACATCATCAGTAAACAGGTTTGTTTACAGCTGCCTCTGTGCTGCAGCTCTGACTCAAACACTGTTTACACCTTACAGTCACTGGTTACAAGTTTCATCTATCTCTGGTTTTCTACTCAGMTTGTGTTTCAGCTTCACGTCAGCAAACCTTCGACTCATTCAGCAGAAYGATGCTGCAGCCGCTGTTTTTAGTTACTTTTAATTGATCGTACGGTATGTGTGCCAAAATTAAGACTACTGCTCAACCAGCAGATGCTACATCCTTGTATCAGGAGGTTATATCTGTTCCTAATCCAGTTATTGATCTGATTAATGATAGGCTGACAYCACTAACTRAGAGGCTGGAGCTGCAAATGAGGAGACTATTAATTTGTGTTAGCATCAGAGAGGCTAGCAACTAGCATTGATAAGCTGACGTTAAGTGGGTGATTGGTCTATCCATGCTAGTCACTAGCCTCTCCAATGCTAACASAAATGAATAGTCTCCTTCTCATTTGCAGCTCAGTTAACTACAACCTCAGGTTTTATGGAGGAAAAGTCAAACAACTGTGTTTGTGTCTGAATCACAAACCCACAACAGACAGGCTGTARAAACAGTCTGATACTTCAGCAGAGAACAGACCTCAAAGGCTGAAATAATAAGATAAAACAGAAACAGAGAAGTGAAGAGATGAAGAACGAACGGATGATAAACGGAGAGGCTGATGGAGAGATGGACGAAGAGCCTGAGGCAGCACTGGCAAAACACTCCAGTCAGGTCTCTGAACACCATTAGAGCCTTTTCTGATCTGTGTGTGTGTGTGTGTGTGTGTGTGTGTGTGTGTGTGTGTGTG
>NW_013954479.1:24386-25575 GCF_001266775.1 Austrofundulus limnaeus | reverse complement strand
CTACAGTTACACACATTTTTTCACAAACCTAGAAACAAGATTGTTTTCTTCAGCTGTAGCTGTCTGATGTTACAGATGTGTTTGTTTGTTTGTTTGTTTGTTTGTTTGTTTGTTTGTTTGTTTGTTTGAAGCTTTAAAGAGCAGAAGACACAAGGTAAACGGATCCTGGTGCAGTTTTGGACTGGGCCCGCCTGCTGTCTGAGACGTCCCTGCCTCCGGCTGAGGGATGGACGGGAGACGGCATCAGTCAACACGGGACAAGGTCAGACCTCCACACGGACAATATTTATGGAGCAGGACACAAACTGTGGAGACAAATGGGACCAGACGGTTTAACCCCTCGCTGCCTGAGAGGAAATACAGAACCTGGACCAGAACCACTGCTCATCTGAGGAGCATTCATCAGTAAAATGTCTAATAACACGATTAAATATCATCTTTCATAAAGTCTGAAGACASAAAAGAAAAAAATCAACAAAGTTAAATGAGTCAGTTAAAAACAGGTAAGTTTGTTGTTTTGCTGACAGAGGTGTTGTTGATTAGCTGCGGCGGCCATCTTGAACTGTTTCATCCAACGATTCCTTGCTGACATGACGACACTGATTCACATCAGAAACAATAGAAACAACAATAAAACAATCTGAAAACACAAACAGAGCTTCAACAGATCGACGAGCTCTAAACTACTCCACATCTCACAGCTGGTTGGGTAAATGTTCTGATCCAGACGCCACGCCGACCCGTTCCACTCCAGACAAGCTGAGACAAAAATCCCCTCGTCTAATAAACAGGAAACACATCTCAATCAGAACGCAGCGCGTCTGTGGGAGGAGCCCCGTGTGCAGATTAGCTGAGCTATCAGAGGAGGATCGTATTTCAGAACCTTCTTCCAGCAGACCGGGTTCAGTTTCCTGCCTTTAATATATGAAGAGCTGCGCATCGATAAGAGCAGAACACCTGAGCATCAATCAGTACCTGATAAGAACCGCTCTGCCTCTGAGAACAGCCTGGTGTGTGTGGCTAAAAACCACAGAACGTCCTCACAAACACTGCACCGTTTCTACAAATGTCTTCATCACGAAAAACAGTAGAACCTGTCCTGCAGTACCTCAGCTGGGCCTGTGTGAGGCGTCCTGCAGTACCTCAGCTGGGCCTGTGTGAGGCGTCCTGCAGTACCTCAGCTGGGCCT
>NW_013954479.1:20074-21700 GCF_001266775.1 Austrofundulus limnaeus | reverse complement strand
GTGTGTGTGTGTGTGTGTGTGTGTGTTTGTGTGTGTTTGTGTGTGAACTGTTGTTCACAAACTGTTAAAACCTGTTTTCTTTCTGTTGTTCAGAACAGATCCAGATCCGGACCAGAACAGTCCGGTCTGGCACTGTTTGGGCCCACTTGCATCATTTCCTCTAAAATATCTTGTAAAAGTTCAACAAACCGGTTTAACTGAGAGTTTTTGTAAATAAAACTAGAGAAGGACAGAAGAAAGTGAAGAAGAGATCCTGGCTTCACTCCACACTAATCAACAAAACACACCCAATTATTCCCCCAAACACACACTAATAACTACAAAGTGCAAGTGTGACTATCGACACAAACACACACACGGACACACCGAGCCTGTTAGCTAACATGCTATCAACAGTGTAGCAGTTCAAAGGCCTATTAGTGATGCTTTTTCATCCCGTCTGCTTTATTTAACAAGACGTGCCAATTAAAAGCAGGAATTCTAATTGAAGCTAACCGACGCTAACGGTACTGCTGCTGGCACCTACAACAAAGTCAACACATGTAAACAACCCAAAACACACAAACACACACACASACASACACACAGAGCGGGAGCAGAATAAATGTGAGATAAGACATCTGTCTCTGAGTCGAGTTTCTGCAGAGACGAGTCTGACACAAAGTGTTTTTAGAGACAAACCATGACTGCTGACATGAAGCTTGTTGCACAGTCTGACCTGCAGGGTGACTCTGCTGATCTGCACACACRTGCACTCACCAGGTGAGTGTCCAGGTACGCCCTCAGACTGTCCAGGTCCTGTCTGGGCTGGGTCCAGTTCTCGGTGCTGTCCAGGGCCTCCTGCAGCCACGAGATGAAGCCGTCCAGCTTCTGAACGAAACCCTGAGGAGCAGAAACACCAACAGAAATCAGAAATCAGACGGTTCTTCTGCAGATTTAATCCTAAAAACAACTGCCATGACTGATGCTCAAACCAAACATCAGAGGAAAGATGAGCTGAAACAAACATTAAGAAAAAACTTCACAGGAAAAGAGGGAAACCTTCAGAATAAAACAGGAAGAAGAGTGTGTCAGATGTTTATTTATATTTGTTCATCTCATGTACTTCAGGTCAGTCAGGTTTAAATCTTTAATCATTAAGTCAACCTTTAACTGAAGACAGGAGTGATGGAGCTGATAAATAACTAATTATTTATTAAATTTAAATTAAGAAGTAAAAACAACTTCATCTTCAGTTTAGTGAAACTCTTGTGTTTGTTTTTTAAAGTCTGTCTGAAAGAGAAAAGGAACAGAGTAAAAATAATAATTTAATTGATTAAATATTGACATTAATGTCTGAAGAGAAACAGAAAAATAAGAGACAAAAAGGAATTGGATGAAGAGCAGCAGGATGAAGGTGGCAGCTGCTCCTTCATCACAAACAGACAGAAAGATGCTCAAAGTGATGAAGACTCGTTCCTCAGTGGAGACAGACTGCCACCTGCTGGACATGAGCAGAACTTCAGAGGAGCTCACGTTTCATCAGTTTTTCTCAGCTGTTAAACACTGAACCCTGTTCTCTGAACACACAGTAAAATGGTCGCTCTTTTGTCAGACTGAGCATGTTTCTCCCAGTTAGACACAACT
>NW_013954479.1:11770-13936 GCF_001266775.1 Austrofundulus limnaeus | reverse complement strand
GTATAAATCTGTGTACTGTGTACAAATCTCTGTATTGAGTATAAATCTGTGTACTGTGTACTAATCTGTGTACTGAGTATAAATCTTTGTACTGTGTACTAATCGGTGTACTGTGTACAAATCTCTGTACTGAGTATAAATCTTTGTACTGTGTACTAATCTGTGTACTGTGTACTAATCTGTGTACTGTGTATAAATCTGTGTACTGTGTACTAATCTTTGCTCTGCGTATAAATCTGTGTACTGTGTACAAATCTCTATACTGAGTATAAATCTGTGTACTGTGTATAAATATGGGTACTGTGTACTAATCTGGGTACTGTATACTAATCTCTGTACTGTGTATAAACCTGTGTTCTGTGCATAAATCTGTGTACTAATCTTTGCTCTGGGTATAAATCTGTGTACTGTGTACTAATCTGTGTACTGAGTATAAATCTTTGTACTGTGTACTAATCTGTGTACTGCGTATAAATCTGGGTACTGTGTCCTAATCTGGGTACTGTGTACTAATATGGGTACTGTGTACTAATCTCTGTACTGTGTATAAACCTGTGTACTGTGCATAAATCTGTGTACTAATCTGTACACTGTGTATAAATCTATGTACTGCTGTCAGTTTTTCATTAAGTAGTAGTTATGTACACAGAATTCTGTGGTCCTTGGCGTCAGCAGCAGCTAGCTGTAGCACTTCCTGCAGAAACAATAACATGATTCTGTTTACAGAACTGAGAAGTGAATTAATGTCGGTCCGTTGGGATGTCTGAAAGGTTTTTGAGTATTTTGTCTTTATGATGTTGTACACTGTCCTACGTTCCTTTGAGCCTGGACTCATCTCCATGGCAACGTCTCTATTGTTCTAAGAGCTATCTACAACAGGTAAGACAGTAACTGTGAAAAACCCACCTCAAGATGTCTGAAACGTCCCTTTAATGTCCCTGAGCCTGACTGAATATAAGTAACTTTATTAGTTTGTCCTGTCTTTATCAGGTTTTAGTTTCGATGATAAATTATAACAAATAACTGAAATCTTTTCAAACTCTGGAGTGACAATGTTCTGTTGTACATGTCACACACACACACACACACACACACACACACACACACACACACACACACTTCCTCCCTGCTTCAGGGTAATTAGCTGATTAGCTGTTAATTAGCGGCGTGTAGTCATGACGATGGATGAGCTGCCTAATGGAGGAAGTGAAGAGACGAGTCCTCTCAGCACAGAGGACAACAGAGAATCAAACCGTCCGTTCAGAAGCAGGAAGTCAGGACAACGAGCTGCTGCAGGTGACACACACTCAGGTGTGTTTTCACCTCCAACTGAAGACTTATTAAAAACAAGAAACAGACCTCAGAATAAAGAAACTTCATCCAGGTGCTGCTGCTGGAGATAAACTACCTGAGGTTAACAGAAGATGAAACTGTGGGAGGTCCATGATGGGACACAGGTGTGAGGTCCATGATGGGACACAGGTGTGAGGTCCATGATGGGACACAGGTGGGAGATCCATGATGGGACACAGGTGTGAGGTCCATGATGGGACACAGGTGGGAGGTCCATGATGGGACACAGGTGTGAGGTCCAGGTCAGTCACAAATGAGGCACAGGTGTGAGGTCCATGTCAAGTAAGTGATTGGACCTGGATTCGTTTTTGCAGGTAAACATATTAAATCAAAAATGTCTCAGTTCAAATGTGTCTCAGATTAAACATGTCGCAGATTAAACATGTCTCAGATTAAACATGTCTCAGATCAAACATGTCTCAGATCAAACATGTCTCAGATCAAATATGTCTCAGATCAAACATTTCTCAGATTAAACATGTCTCAGATCAAATATGTCTCAGATCAAACATGTCTCAGATCAAACATGTCTCAGATCAAACATGTCTATGGTCCGAAATGTCTCAGGTCCAACATGACTCAGTTCAAACATTTCTATGGTCCAACATGTCTCAGGTCCAACATGTCTCAGATCAAACATGTCTCAGATCAAACATGTCTATGGTCCAACATGTCTCAGGTCCAACATGACTCAGTTCAAACATTTCTATGGTCCAACAAGTCTCAGGTCCAACATGTCTCAGATCAAACATGTCTCAGATCAAACATGTCTCAGATCAAACATGTCTCAGATCAAACATGTCTATGGTCCAA
>NW_013954479.1:0-5757 GCF_001266775.1 Austrofundulus limnaeus | reverse complement strand
AACATGTCTCAGATCAAACATGTCTCAGATCAAACATGTCTCAGATCAAACATGTCTCAGGTCCAACATGTCTCAGATCAAACATGTCTCAGATCAAACATGTCTATGGTCCAACATGTCTCAGGTCCAACATGACTCAGTTCAAACATTTCTATGGTCCAACAAGTCTCAGGTCCAACATGTCTCAGATCAAACATGTCTCAGATCAAACATGTCTCAGATCAAACATGTCTCACATTAAACATGTCTCAGATCAAACATGTCTCAGATTAAACATGTCTCAGATTAAACGTGTCTCTGTATTTGTCAGGTTCCTCTCCTGTAATCGCCTGAGTTCTTCTGTAGAATCACAGAAAAAGGCTGGAGACAAACATGGTGGTAATTACAGGGTTTGGACGCGGAGCCTGATGCGTTCTGATAAACACTAAAGAACAAAACAAGAGTCCGCAGKTTAGATAAGTGTCCCGTGAATCCTGCGCTCTGATTGGACGGGCYGTGCGTGGCAGCGTTAATGTCCTCAGTGTGAGACGTCTGAGTGTTTGGGGACTCTGCGGTGAGCCGGCCCATCTGAGAGCAGTGGGAGACAGACACACAACAGACTCACATCAACCATCGTCTGATTGGCCCAGCGGGGCGGCGAGGGACGTCCACCGACAGCAGAGAGAAAAATAAGACAAAGATGGAGGAGGTTTGATCGTCTTTGATTCTTTAGATCAACACCTGAGACAGAAGCTGAACTCACAGAGGTCTACAGAAATACAAAACCCACTTCCTGTTCCTTCATCTGGAGCTCAGGTCTGTGCTGGACATGACTCTCAGCTATTACCACATCAGCTTGATCWCACTCATTTATGAGGTCACATGTTGATCAGCTGTGGCGGCCATCTTGGATCAGGTGGACTAATCAGAACAGAACATGGTTACTTCCTGGACACTTAATAAAAGTTTTTCAGCTCGCAGCTCGTTCTGCAATTTTTGTGTTATTTCAACAATTTATACATCAAAATGTCCGGCTCCTTCAGGACATTTCGGCTATGACTTTAGGTATTTCAGCAATTTATACTTTTTGTGATATTTAGCTTTCTTGTCTGATTTTAGTCCTTGGAAATGAATGGAGTTGTCTTCAGTAAAACACAGAATTATTACTGTATTTCTTTACTTTATGTTCTGATTCTGACATTTTAACTTCTTTGTAGTAATTTTAGCTTCCTTCAGCTCCTATTTGGTTTATTTGAGCTTTTATATGTTTTTTAACTATTATTATGGCCTTTCTGCTTTTCTTCTGTAATTTCCACTTTTTTGAGCTTCTTTCAGCTATTTTATTCTTTCTTTGTTTTTTTCAGMTGCTTTCTTCTAATTTCAGCTGTTTTCTGGTTTTAGCTACGTTTAGCTAATTTGAGCTTTATGCAGCTAATTTCACCTTTTTGTGATAATTTCAGCTTCTCCCTGCTTAATGTAGCCAACATGAGCTCTTCCTGTTTAATTTCAGCTCCATGTTTTTACAGATTTTTAGGCTATTTTCAGTGTTTTTAGCCAATCAGCTAAAATCTTTCAGCATTAAGTATTCACACTGAATTTTCACAGGAAGTGTAAATTCTTTAGTTAAAATCCTTTTAGTTACTGAGATGTTTTGCTAACAGAATAAAAACACAAATATTAATGAAAACTGGGACCTGGTCCAGTTTTCTGGTTCCGTCTGCAGAACTCTGACCCGGTTAACTCAGGTTCTGTTGACCCCAGAGGGGAAACTGTTCCAGCAGATAATTACATTGTTCCAGAAGGAAAACTGAAATGTTAAAGTGATAAAAAAAAAAAACGAGAGGATAAAACAAAACTAAAACAATAAAAGTTTTTAATGAAGCAGATTGTTTTATTGCTCGTTAAAGGAGCTGACAGGACAGGAATTAATCTGCACACAAATCGACATTTTCCTATATTCAATATGACAGATATGACTGATTAGTTCAGTGGGCGGACTCATCAATAACCTGCCTGTCAATCAAACCTGACCTTTAGTTGAAAGGTGATGAATGAACCAGAACCACGGGCCGATCCGATGCCAGCCCTTCAATCCATCAGAACCTCTACAGTGGAAGGCTGAAGGAGCCGAGGTCGGGTTAGTTTGGGTCAACATCAGAACATGTCGACCCAAACAGAACAAAAACAAATCAAAGATGAAGACTCATTAAGAGAAACAGGTCTACCTCCATCCTCCTCCAGATGTGCAGGTCTTTGTCCGGACCCTGAACGTCCTCCAGCAGCTGCTGCACCAGAGACGCACATCCACTCCTGTCCACAGGGGGCGCTGTGAGCTGAAGACCCCCATCAGTAGACCCCCTGCCCTCCTCCTCCTCAGACTGCAGATCACTCAGAGGACCAGATTCTAGACTTTCATCCAGCGAAGGAGCAACATCACTGGAGGAGGAGGGGCTTAGGCGGCTGGCCGCCGTCCGTGTGGAGGGACGCTGAGGGGCGGAGCATCGTTAAAGACGGATTCACTCAGAGATGGTGGGAGGGCTCAAAAACAGGTGTGGTCTTACCTGCAGTGGGGGAGGAGACGGAGAGTCGTCACCGCTCTGTCCCACGCTGCTAACGTTGTCCCGGTTCTCGGTTCCGTCCCAGTCTGTGTTGAGCTCCGTCAGCTCCCAGTCGTCCACATCCTGCAAGGCCTTCTGGGTAAATCCAGTGTTTGCCTGCATACATTTACCACACGTAGTAAAGTACAGGGTTCATCTCAAACTATTTACTGTAAAACAAGAAAACTGTGAGAACGCTGAGGTAGCTAAAAGCAGCTAAAAGTAGCTAACAACTATGCTGCTAAAGTAGCTTAAAAGCAGCTAAAAGTAGCTAACAACTATGCTGCTAAAGTAGCTAAAAAGCAGCTAAAAGCAGCTAAAAGTAGCTAACAACTATGCTGCTAAAGTAGCTAAAAAGTAGCTAAAAAGCAGCTAAAAGCAGCTAAAAGTAGCTAACAACTATGCTCTACTACACTGTGCATCCTAAATGCACAAAAGAACGTTACCGCAGATCCTTCCTCCCATCAGCTGTTAGACTCTATAACATCACCGCTCCCAACAAACTCAACAAGCATCCATGTTTGTGTTAGCACATTAAACAGCTCTACCTCTCAGTCATCACATAAATAATGATCTGTGGTAATTGTACATCTTTTTTTCCTGTACTACAACACTAACTTAATGACTTAGTTCGACTCAATTTAACAGATCTATTTTTTTATTGTAATTTTGTATTTCTCTGCACAGTATCTGGCTTTTATTTTCATTTTTATATAATTTCAACTGGTAGTCCGGTACAGTAATTATTAGTCTTATTTTTATTTTATGTTTATTTTTATTGTTACTTCTTTAAATCTATTGTTATTGCTACAGTTGATATTGTCACACAGCAATATACTGTTTCTGTGGATGATGTATGTACCTGCTGCTGCTATTACACCTGAATTTCCATGCGTGGGACAATAAAGGCTGTTTCTATTCTATTCTATTCTATTCTTTTAGCTATCCGTAGCATAAGAAGAAACCGAGCCAGCTGCTGAAGCAGATATAAAAACCAAGGTTTTTGAAAGAACTCTCTGCGTGTTTCTATGGGAAATATTTTAAAAAGTATAAAAGTAMCAGCATCTCCTAAATGARCTGGATGTTTTATAAATKAGCTAAATGTTATAAACATGTTATAACATATGTTATAAACAGCTGATTCAACATTCACACTCTTACAGTCAGGRGTTTTTACTGACCAGAGGGATGGACTGGGTCAGATTCTCCAGTTTCAGAGCCAGCATCTCAGTTTTATGGAGCTGAGCWGGAAGAGCCAAGAACTCTTCTGAGCCGTACCAGTGCTGCTCGTCCAGCCCAGTTCTCAACGGGTTCTGGGAATGAGATCAAACAGGTAATGAGGTTTCAAACCGACAAATAAACAAACTACAGAAATGTTGGAGTCACAGGTGTTCCTCATGGACTAGTTCTGGGGCCTCAGGTGTTCTGCAGGGTTCTGTTCTGGGGACTCAGGTGTTCCTCACGGATTAGTTCTGGGGCCTCAGGTGTTCTACAGAGATCTGTTCTGGGGACTCAGGTGTTCTACAGGGATCAGTTATGGGGCCTCAGATGTTCTACAGGGTTCTGTTATAGAGGTTCAGGTGTTCCTAATGGATTAGTTCTGGGGAATCAGGTGTTCTACAGAGATCTGTTCTGGGGACTCAGGTGTTCTACGGGGATCTGTTATGGGGCCTCAGGTGTTCTACGGGGTTCCGTTATGGAGCCTCAGGTGTTCTACGGGGATCTGTTATGGGGCTTCAGGTGTTCTACGGGGATCTGTTATGGGGCCTCAGGTGTTCCTCAGAGATCGGTTCTGGAGATTCAGGTGTTCTACAGGGATCTGTTATGGAGCCTCAGGTGTTCTATGGGGATCTGTTATGGAGCCTCAGGTGTTCTACAGGGATCTGTTATGGGGTCTCAGGTGTTCCTCTGAGATCAGTTCTGGGGCCTCAGTGTTCTACAGGATTCTGTTATGGGGACACTTTTATTTGATCTATCTATATCAAACTACTGTATAACTTTTATTTTTATGCTGATGATGCAGTGTTGTTGCATCCTCATCTTATGAGAGCATTTTCAGCATCAATCACTTGATTATTGATGTCATTAATGATCTTTAAACAGGTGGTTTCTAAATCTAACTTCAATTTTAATTATTTAGAATAAAACTGATGAAGAAAATCCTTTAAAAACTGAAATAACTGGTTTGTTAAATGAAAAAAACTTGTAATGCTTCTTAGAGTGAGATACTGTTCTAAATGATTCTAAACAACATGGATGTAAAATAATACATTCATTTTATTTACTGATCAACTTCTATAAAAATACGTAAACTTCTTAATAATAATTGTCTATAAAAGTTCATTAGAACGTGTGTTCAGAACCACAGAACATGTCCTTTAAATATAAAGAAAATACAATCTTACCACTGCTTTGAAACATCTTCACAGGTAAAAACCAACTTTAAAGAAAAGATTTGGATCATCTAAACCCTGCAGATTGTTTTACTTCATTAAAAGAAAAACTGTATTTAAATGAGAAAACATTTTTCACCTGGTCTACCTGTTGCTTCACAATCCAGACTCTGGTCTTGCCGGGACACAGCTGAGGATCTGATTCTTCTCCAGACGCCTCCAGATCTGAGGAGAGGTTCTGCTCCCTGATGGGGGAGGGCAGGGGGGAGTCAGAGTCCCCCATGCTGGGTGTGTGTGTCCTCCTGTGTGTCCTCTGCATTTGGTTTGATATTTCATCCTGAGACTTCAGGGGGGCACCAGTGCAGGGTCTTCCCCCGGGTGAGGTCTTGTGTTCAGGCAGACGTCTCTGTGATTTCCTGCCTGGATGTTCTTCATGAGCAGAGACCACCTGCTGGTTCTTCACTTTGTTCAGAACCTGGTCAGGAAGAAAGACTGAGGTTATTAAAGTGTTTTAACAAATACACATGGCCTCAGGAGAACTGTTTCAACACGAGTTTAAAAACGAATTATCTTTTCACATATTTAAGTCAATTAAAGATTGTTCATCCATGATTCAGTCAACTCGTTATAAAAAACAAACTCAGAATTAATCAGCTTCTCCTTATTTCTCCATTAAACTACATTTTAAATATCTTCCAATAAAAACACTGTTAATATTTAAATTTATTGATCTTGTTCATTGAACATGTGATGTGAGTATCAGTCACATGGAGGCAGGGCTTAAAAGC
>NW_013954478.1:37497-39058 GCF_001266775.1 Austrofundulus limnaeus | reverse complement strand
CAACTAATCAGGGATCCTTTAACGACTCCAGCAGGAAGAGACTCGCTCTCTCCTCTCACCAGATTAACCAGATCCACTCCAGCTAGTCCCACAGATTAGGATTATAAAGTTGGGATCAGAAAAAGTTTAATCTGAAAATCTGAAACCTTTCACCTGGCCTTTTGTTAAATCTGCTTCAGCTCCTCTTCATCAGTTTCCTTCAGACTTTCGCCTCATCAGGTCATTTTCTGTTTGGATGATGAAGATGATTGTAGCTTCATCCTCTCTCTGGCTGATTGTGTTTTAGCCTCAGTGTGTCTCTGTTAGCAAAATATCTCATGAAGCAGTGGCTGGATCATCTGTCAATCATTCTGACTCAGCATGGTGGAACTGTGGTGTGGAAGGCAGCAGCTGACGTCTTCTTAGGAAAACAGCTTGTTTGTTTGTTTAATTTTTGTTTAGTTTGTTGGTTTGTTTGTCTTTGTAGCTTCTGTAAAGACAATAACTGGCCCTACTGGTTCAGGAACATGAACTGATCCTAAAAGTCAAACTGAGTTCTGAGTTGTGACTTTAGAGCAGATTTCCTGTCTTGTTGGGTCTAGTCCTGGTTCTGGTTCTGGGTCCGTCTGTCCCGTTGAAACCAAATGAAAGCTCAGTTTGTGCAGCAGAATGTCCAATCTGCCAACCCCCCCAAAAAAGAGCTGTCTGTTGATGGGAGGACGGTGTAATCCCTCTGTGGACACGATGATTACCCCCCTCCTCCTGGAGCTGCTCTCCTCTCGTCCCTCTGGCCTGGTTTCTGTCAGACAGATGGCTCTGTGGAGTTTTCCTCCTGAAACAGTCCACTCGTCTCTGCTGCAGGTTTCCATGTGTTTGTGGAGAGTCTGCAGCGTTGACAGGTTTTAACGTGGTTAACATGTTTTAACGTGGTTAACATGTTTTAACGTGTTTAACAGGTTTTAACGTGTTTAACAGGTTTTAACGTGGTTAACAGGTTTTAACGTGGTTAACATGTTTTAACGTGGTTAACATGTTTTAACGTGTTTAACATGTTTTAACGTGGTTAACAGGTTTTAACGTGGTTAACATGTTTTAACGTGGTTAACATGTTTTAACGTGGTTAACATGTTTTAACGTGGTTAACATGTTTTAACGTGGTTAACAGGTTTTAACGTGTTTAACATGTTTTAACGTGTTTAACGTGTTTTAACGTGGTTAACATGTTTTAACGTGGTTAACATGTTTTAACGTGGTTAACGTGTTTTAACGTGATTAACGTGTTTTAACGTGATTTACATGTTTTAAAGTGGCTAACAGGTTTTAACGTGTTTAACAGGTTTTAACGTGTTTAACAGGTTTTAACGTGTTTAACAGGTTTTAACGTGTTTAACAGGTTTTAACGTGTTTAGCGGGTTTTAACGTGTTTAACAGGTTTTAACGTGTTTAACAGGTTTTAATGTGGTTAACAGGTTTTAACGTGTTTAACAGGTTTTAACGTGTTTAACATGTTTTAACGTGTTTAACAGGTTTTAACGTGTTTAACAGGTTTTAATGTGGTTAACAGGTTTTAACGTGTTTAACA
>NW_013954478.1:35428-36497 GCF_001266775.1 Austrofundulus limnaeus | reverse complement strand
TTAACATGTTTTAACGTGTTTAACAGGTTTTAATGTGGTTTACAGGTTTTAAATGTGTTTAACAGGTTTTAACGTGTTTACCATGTTTTAACGTGTTTAACATGTTTTAACGTGTTTAACATGTTTTAATGTGGTTAACATGTTTTAACGTGATTAACATGTTTTAACGTGTTTAACATGTTTTAACGTGTTTAACAGGTTTTAATGTGGTTAACATGTTTTAACGTGGTTAACATGTTTTAACGTGGTTAACATATTTTAACGTGTTTAACAGGTTTTAATGTGGTTAGCAGGTTTTAATGTGGTTAACATGTTTTAACGTGTTTAACTGGTTTTAACGTGGTTAACAGGTTTTAACGTGTTTAACAGGTTTTAACGTGTTTAACAGGTTTTAACGTGTTTAACAGGTTTTAACGTGTTTAACAGGTTTTAATGAGGTTACTAGGTTTTAATGTGTTTAACAGGTTTTAACGTTTTTAACGTGTTTAACATGTTTTAACGTGGTTAACATTTTTTAACGTGGTTAACATGTTTTAAGATGGTTGACATGTTTTAACGTGTTTAACAGGTTTTAACGTGGTGAACAGGTTTTAACGTGGTGAACAGGTTTTAACGTGTTTAACATGTTTTAACGTGTTTAGCAGGTTTTAACGTGTTTAGCAGGTTTTAACGTGTTTAGCAGGTTTTAACGTGTTTAACATGTTGACACATGTTGATATGTTTCACATCCATCATGTCAGCTGCTTTTATCACAGGTGTCCAGGTTTTCCTGTCCAACTTCCTGCAGCTCCTCCTGGGAGGGTCCCAGCTGGTCCAGCAGCAGCTGAGACCTTTAATCCCCTGTAAAGTCCTGCTCCGAATTCCAGGACCTCCACCCATATATAAATATACTAAAACTATATATAAAACACTTGATATAAACATGTTAATATAAAACACTTGCTATAAACATGTTAATATAAAACACTTGCTATAAACATGTTAATATAAAACACTTGATATAAACATGTTAATATAAAACACTTGATATAAACATGTTAATATAAAACACTTGATATAAACATGTTAA
>NW_013954478.1:33595-34428 GCF_001266775.1 Austrofundulus limnaeus | reverse complement strand
AAACACTTGCTATAAACATGTTAATATAAAACACTTGCTATAAACATGTTAATATAAAACACTTGCTATAAACATGTTAATATAAAACACTTGATATAAACATGTTAATATAAAACACTTGATATAAACATGTTAATATAAAACATATAAAACATGTTAAACATGTTAATGAACATGTTTAATGACATGAGTTTAAAATTGAGTGACTGTTTTGCTCAGCTTCATGTTGCTGTCTTTGCAAACATAAATAAATATATTTTATGATTCAGAATAAATCCTCCAACTTTAATCTTCTGATGTCAGATTGAACATATAAAGATCATTTTGCTCCATCTGCCAGATTGGTTCCTGCTCTGATCAGCAGGCAGGATGGACTGTAATAGAATCTGTAATAGAATCTTCAATAGAACCTTCAATCAAAACCTCAATAGAAACTGTAGAAGAATCTGTAATAGAAAATTCATTAGAATATTTAATTTAAACATTAATAGAATCTGTAATAGAAACAATAATATAATATGTAATAGAAACAATATAATCTGTAATAGAAACTATAATATAATCTGTAATTGAAACTGTAATATAATCTGTAATAGAAACAATAATAGAATCTGTAATAGAAACAATAATAGAATCTGTAATAGAAAAAATAATAGAATCTGTAATAGAAACTATAATAGAATCTGTAATAGAAACTATAATAGAATCTGTAATAGAAACTATAATATAATCTGTAATAGAAACTATTATATAATCTGTAATAGAAACAGTAATAGAATCTGTAATAGAAACAATAATATAATATGTAATAGAAACAATATAATCTGTAATAG
>NW_013954478.1:32015-32595 GCF_001266775.1 Austrofundulus limnaeus | reverse complement strand
GAGGAGGGAGGTGGAGGTCATGAGCTGAGTGGAGGAGGGAGGTGGAGGTCATGAGCTGAGTGGAGGAGGGAGGTGGAGGTCATGAGCTGAGTGGAGGAGGGAGGTGGAGGTCATGAGGTGAGTGGAGGAGGGAGGTGGAGGTCATGAGGTGGGTGGAGGAGGCAGGTGGAGGTCATGAGATGGGTGGAGGAGGCTGGTGGAGATCATGAGGTGGGTGGAGGAGGGAGGTGGAGGTCACGAGTTGGGTGGAGGAGACAGATGGCGCTAATGAGGAGGCAGGTGGAGATCATGAGGTGGGTGGAGGAGGGAGGTGGAGGTCATGAGGTGGGTGGAGGAGGCAGGTGGAGATCATGAGGTGGGTGGAGGAGACAAATGGCGCTAATGAGGAGGCAGGTGGAGATCATGAGGTGGGTGGAGGAGGCAGGTGGAGATCATTAGGTGGGTGGAGGAGGCAGGTGGATGTCATGAGGTGGGTGGAGGAGGCAGGTGGAGGTCATGAGGTGGGTGGAGGAGGCAGGTGGAGGTCATGAGGTGGGTGGAGGAGGCAGGTGGAGGTCATGAGGTGGGTGGAGGAGGCAGG
>NW_013954478.1:27882-31539 GCF_001266775.1 Austrofundulus limnaeus | reverse complement strand
GTCCTACATGTGCCCTACTTGTGTCCTACATGTGCCCTACTTGTGTCCTACATGTGTCCTACTTGTGTCCTTCATGTGTCCTTTATGTGCCCTACTTGTGTCCTACTTGTGTCCTACTTGTGCCCTACATGTGCCCTACATGTGTCCTACATGTGTCCTACATGTGTCTCACATGTGTCCTACATCTTTCCAGTCACAGTATTAGTATTCTGTTGTTTTGTCCCATCATCCCACCTGTTAGTTGTTCAGGTTATTGTTTGTTTATTTCACCATCATAGTTTAAAGCTGCTGGAACACCTGGATGATCAGGTGACTCACCTGAAATGACTTCATCAGGAGGCAGAGCTTTACAGATGTGTTCTGATAAACCAGATGTTTAACTCAGTCTGAAGTTTTTATTTTGTTTATTCGAGCAGCAGCATGTTTCTGTTGTGACTAAAGACTTTACGGTTTGTGGACCCCACTGGGTTCCCAGAACCTGATGGGGGTCCAGCTGAGTCAGACTGGACTGGAGGTCCCCTGTGGGTCTTTGAACCTGCAGGATTCAGGTCTGATGGGTTTTCCCTGTACTGATCTCGAACTGTTTAATCTGTTCAAGTCCTGGTCCACTGTCCTCATGTTGTCCTTCCAAAGACCCAGACTGTCCCAGACCTGGACCAGCAGTTCTCCAGACCTAATCAGTTTTTCTTCAGTCCCACCTAATTAATTATTAATGTGGACTCAGAACCGACATTTGGACCAAGACATTAGGGTCAAACAGAGTCCAGGTCCTGTCTGCTCTGATCTGTCAGTAAAATATTTAGCTTCATGTTTGAAGGATCTTTGAAAACCTGCAGGAACCTGGTCCTTAAAGACCCGGACTGAAGGTCTGCAGAACTGTTGATCCGGACCAGGAGAGTCTGGCTCATGTGTGTCCCCGCCCCCTCCCCTGCAGCTGATTGGATGTTCTGATCCAGTTTGACCCTGTTGTGTCTCTTCTCCCTCTCTGTCCGACCGGACTGGACCCCCCCCCTCATAGGACTCCCCCCTCCTAAATGAAATCCTGCACACCTTGGCTCACGCCAAATCCTCCCCCCACCGGGACCCACATGTAAGTACCGGACCTCCGCTGCTGCTGGTGGGAGGGGCTTCACCGCATGCCCCATCCAGTCCTCATGTGCTTCGGACCATCACAGGGGCTCGGGGTTCTGGGGTCCGGGTCCAAACGGCCTCAGGGTGTTCTGTGGTTTCTTCTCAGCAGAACCTGAATGTTCTTGAAGACCAGAGGGAACCGGGTCTGGAGCTGGTTTAGGTTTTTCCAGAACATCCTGGTTCTGTGAAGTCAAACCTTCAGGAACTCACCGAGGTCTGTGAGGCGTTCAGGGCCCGTGGGTCATTATGCTTCATTCATTCTGGCTCATGTTGTCGGGTCGGATCAGTACACCTCCGGTCCTTCCAGCTCCCAACAGAACCGCTTGACCCGGGTCCTTCCCCACTGACCAAACATGTCACAGAGCAGCTTAAAGCTAACAGAAGCAAACCGTGAGCTAAAGGATAAATGTAGCAGAACACTAGCTTAAAGCTAACAGAAGCAAACCATGAGCTAAAGGATAAATGTAGCAGAACACTAGCTTAAAGCTNGTCCAGGTCTGGTCCTGAGTCAGTCTGAGACCAGCAGGTCCAGGTCTGGTCCTTGAGTCAATGGGAGACCAGCAGGTCCAGGTCTGGTCCTGAGTGTTTTTAATAAAGTTGAACTTTTAATCGTTTTTCTGATAAAAGTTTTTTCTCTCAGATATCCAGGAATTTTACGAAGTGACCTTATTGGACAGCCAGAGGTGGGCGGAGTCTTCCAAGGGGGCGGAGCCTGCGTCACCCATCAACCTGTGGGACTTCCCGAGCCTTCAAAGCACAACGGTGACCTCGGAGACGCTGCCCAGCCTTAGCACCAGCATCGAGGTAAGGACCTGCTGGTTCTGGAGCCGGTCCAAACCAGGCGGGCTCTGCTGCTCCGACCCGGTTGTCCTGGTTAAGATGAACAGACGCGTGTCCAGCTGGACCTGAAGATAGAAACAAGTACAACTAGATCCAGGAGACTTTTTAAAGCTGCTCTGATTCAAGTCTCCTGGATCCACAGTCTGAGAGTCACACGACCCAGATCTGAGGATCCAGATCCAGTTTCCTGGTCCTGGTTCAGAATCAGTTTCCTGGTCCTGGTTCAGAATCAGTTACCAGTTTCCTGGTCCTGGTTCAGGCAGGTGAACTTTAGGACATTTTTGTTGTTCTTGAAGACTGAGGATCTGAAGTCTTTCTGTGGTTCTGCTCAGTCCTAGAGGTTCAGCAGGTTTGGACCTGAATCGTTAAATGTGTCCTCCATGTTTCATTTATCTGTCCTACATGTGTCCTCCATGTTTCATTTATCTGTCCTACATGTGTCCTACGTGTGTCCTTATGTCCTACATATGTCACTTATCTGTCCTATGTGTCCTATATGTGTCTTACATTTGTCCTTCATGTCTTACATGTGTTCTTCATGTTTCCTACATGTGTCCTTCGTGTGTCCTTCTTATGTCCTGAATGTGTCCTTCGTGTGTCCTGAATGTGTCCTTCGTGTGTCCTTCATGTGTCCTTCGTGTGTCCTTCGTGTCCTACATGTGTACTTCTCGTGTCCTACATGTGTCCTTCATGTGTCCTTCATGTGTCCTTCATGTCCTACATGTGTACTTCTCGTGTCCTACATGTGTCCTACATGTGTCCTGCATGTATACTTCTCGTGATTTACATGTGTCCTACATGTGACCTATATGTGTACTACTTGTGTCCTATATGTGTACTACTTGTGTCCTATATGTGTACTTCTCGTGTCCTACATGTGTACTTTATGTGACCTACATTTGTCCTACATGTGTACTTCTCGTGTCCTACATGTGTCCTACATGTGTGCTTCTCGTGTCCTACATGGTGTCCTACATGTGTACTTCTCGTGTCCTACATGTGTCCTACATGTGTACTTCTCGTGTCCTACATGTGTCCTACATGTGTACTTCTCGTGCCCTACTTGTGTCCTACATGTGTCCTACATGTATACTTCTCGTGTCCTACATGTGTACTTCTCGTGTCCTTCATGTGTCCTACATGTGTACTTCTCATGCCCTACTTGTGTCCTACATGTGTCCTTCATGTGTCCTACATGTGTACTTCTCGTGCCCTACTTGTGTCCTACATGTGTCCTACTTGTGTCCTACTTGTGTCCTACATGTGCCCTACTTGTGTCCTACATGTGTCCTACTTGTGTCCTACATGTGCCCTACTTGTGTCCTACATGTGTCCTACTTGTGTCCTTTATGTGCCCTACTTGTGTCCTACTTGTGTCCTACTTGTGCCCTACATGTGCCCTACATGTGTCCTACATGTGTCCTACATGTGTCCTACTTGTGTCCTACATGTGCCCTACTTGTGTCCTACATGTGCCCTACTTGTGTCCTACATGTGTCCTACTTGTGTCCTTCATGTGTCCTTTATGTGCCCTACTTGTGTCCTACTTGTGTCCTACTTGTGCCCTACATGTGCCCTACATGTGTCCTACATGTGTCCTACATGTGTCCTACTTGTGTCCTACATGTGCCCTACTTGTGTCCTACATGTGCCCTACTTGTGTCCTACATGTGTCCTACTTGTGTC
>NW_013954478.1:23281-27029 GCF_001266775.1 Austrofundulus limnaeus | reverse complement strand
ACAATAGCTTAAAGCTAAATGTAGCAGAACAATAGCTTAAAGCTAAATGTAGCAGAACAATAGCTTAAAGCTAAATGTAGCAGAACAATAAGTTAAAGCTAAATGTAGCAGAACAATAGCTTAAAGCTAAATGTAGCAGAACAATAGCTTAAAGCTAAATGTAGCAGAACAGTAACTTAAAGCTAAATGTAGCAGAACAGTAACTTAAAGCTAAATGTAGCAGAACAGTAACTTAAAGCTAAATGTAGCATGAGAAGCTTAAATCAGAGGCAGCAGCTGAAGCAGATTACTGACAGAAAAGTTTTAAAATAAATGTAGCTGTTTTTCCAGCAGCACACTGAAGTGTTAAAAACATTAATTTTTTAAACATTTAAAAATATGATGATGATGATGATGATGATGAACCATCCCAGCCCTCCTGACCCTGGAGCCCTCCTCATCACTTTCATGGAGCTTTTATTTTGGCGGGGGACGTTGGTCTCAGACAGACTGGAGCTGTACTGGTGTTCTGACCTTCATGGTGGTGGTTTGTGTGGATTTCAGTTGCAGGTTCTTTAAGGTTCCTTTGTGTGGTTCTGGTTCTGGTGTTGTTGTTGTTGTTGTTGTTGTTCTGGTAAACATCAGCCATCCTGTCATCTGTTCGTCTTCCTCAGCTGAAAGCAGCTGAAACCAACTGCCATCACAGACCAGCAGGGAAACTCTGAGCTTTTCATGCAAATCCTCTGAAGCTGTGGTTTTAAAGCAACATGGAGGACTGGTGGTGGCTGAGCTGCAGCAGCTGCAGAGTCCTGCAGAGTCCTGCAGAGTCCTGCAGAGTCCTGCAGAGTCCTGCAGAGTCCTGCAGAGTCCTGTAGGGTCCTGCAGAGTCCTGCAGAGTCCTGCAGAGTCCTGCAGAGAACCACAGACTCTTCCTGATTCACTTCTTTGTCACAACTGAGAGCTCAGAACATCACTGAACACACAAACCAGGAACACAAGAGTGTGTTATCTAAAGAACAACCAAACACAAACACTGCTTTTATTCTTTTATTTCAAGTTCAGTCATAGATGTGAAGGAGCAGCTTCAGTCCAGCTGGACACCAAGGTCTCACCTGGACCCAAAGGCTCGGTCTACAGGTGCTGGCAGACATTTTGAGGGACTGTCATAGAAACATGGAAACACAGGTCCATTTCAGCCACCACTGTACTCTGACCAAACCTGGACTTATTGGCTTTAATTTGTGCAGAAGATGTGAACAGGTTCATTTTGTCCCTCTGATGAGTCAAACATCAGGAAAATAAAACATTTAGAAGAAACAAAACAAGACGACAGAGAGAAAAACCTTTCCTGACATGAAACACATCAGACCACCAGGTGGCGCTGTTCGTTCATGCTGTTTTATTTTTTAATTCTTTATTTTATATTTTGTACACAAAACTGCAGATAAACCTACAAAAACTCCAAAGAAAGGGAATAATTGTGATACTTTATACAACACTGTGTTTTGTTCTGTTTTCTTGTCCATTTGTATTTCTTTGCTTCAGTTTTTATCCAAAGTGATACTTGAGTAAAAGTACAAATATCTTATCATAAAATTACTTTGGTAAAAGTTAAAGTCTCCTCTAAGAATATTACTTGAGTAAAAGTCTTAAAGTATCTGATTTATTTTGTACTTAAGTATCAAAAGTAAATTTCTGACATAAAATGTACTTAAGTATTAAAAGTATTGAGGAAAAATGAGAGTTTAGATTTTCCAAATATATTTTTTAAAGGCGTGCAGCTGTGATGGATTGTGTACAAACTAATATGTGTCAGAACGGTGTATATTTATATTTCTTTTATACTTTTTTAACAATAACAAGCCAGAATGAAATGAGTGATGACTTTCTACTTCTTACCTTTTTTTTAAATGTAGGGTGTAGAAAGTACAGATATGTGTCAAAATGTAAGGATTAGAAGTAAAACATTGGCTGAAAAAAATTTACTCAAGTAAAGTACAGATAACCACAATTTCTACTTGAGTACAGTAGCAAAGTATCTGTACTTAGTTACTTTACAAGTCTGATAAAACAACACAAACATTTGGGTTTGTGTACTGAAGACTACAGTCTACAACTACAACAGTTCCTGTAAAAACAGCTCTTACATGTTTCATATATTCAATCCAGCCTTCCCACGGTTCAGACAGACGTCTTGTTTCTGTCACACGATGACGTTTTAGACAACTTATGCCAATTTATGAAAATTTTAAAGACATCTACGTTAAAGATAGAATTGAAAAAAAAATCAACTGGAAGCTTCTTTTAGGCATGTACATACTGCAATTCTAACAAATTGATCAAATATACAACTTTTATTAGCAATTTAGACATAAATATGTTTCATAAGTTGTCTGGTGTGACAGGGCCTTGAGAGAAGATAATCCTCTCCAGTAACTTCAAACGTCTCTTCTGCTGTGGGTGTTTGAGGCTCGTCTGTTCTCATCACGTTTAGAAAAGTTTAATTTATTTTATTTTGTTGTTGTTGATCAGCAGCGGCAATACGGAACAACTTCCCTGACAGACTTCAACATTTGGGGGTTTTTATCCAAAAAGGGGCGGAGCTTTACTCAAAAGCCTAGACGTGTTTTTTTTCAGCTAAATCATAAAAGTATGAAATAAATAAAATACATTAATGTGAACATTAAATTATATTAAATTAAATTTCTTATTTTAAAGTAAAATGACATTTTTCAAACAAAAGAACAGAAGGTAAATCTTGCGTAGACTTCATCAGGATATAGAAATAAGAGTGAAGGTGTTGGTTGTGATGTGACATTACTTCCTGTGGACTGATGACATGTTGCATAAATACTCCTGATGATGATGATGATGATGAGGACACGTGGGGGACGCAGCCACATGATGGATTCATGAAACTGTGAAATATTCACACTTGTAATTTCCGCCCTCGCAGCTTCATCTGCACGCCGTCCTCCTCCTCCTCCTCCTCCTCCTCCCACTCTGCCATGTGGCGTTGAGTCATACATGTTGTCAGCGTGTTCAGAGATGTGGGTCCAGAACACAGAACAGTGACAGACGTGAGTTTGTCTCTGGCTTTACAGCCTTCTTCTCAGAGTTTTTAAATGATAAACTCGTCAAAAATCATCATTTAGAATCAAACTGAGTTTTTAAAACTATCAGCTGCTTTTCAGAAGTAAAGAACGTATTTTCTAATGTGACAGTTTTAAACAATGTTCTGTTAAAATAAATACGAAATGATTTTTAGTTTAGTTTTTTATTTTACAAAAGAGACTGAAGTGAACCACTTTATATAAATGAAGTGTGTTGAACAGTAAAATGTCATAGAAAGCCCAAACCCATTACAACTTCATTTTTTATGTTGCTCTTCAGAAAATAGACTCAAAAAGTTAAAATGACCTGATGATGACAGAAATGATGATTAAAACTAAACTAGAAAAATTTGCATTTCCTACGAAAATGCAAGTGTGAATGCCATTTGCGCAGAACTATAGCTGAAATAGCAGAAGAATAGCATAAATAGCAGAATTGTAGCTGAAATAGCATAAGAATAGCATAAAGTAGCAGAACTATAGCTGAAATAGCAGAAGAATAGCATAAATAGCAGAATTGTAGCTGAAATAGCAGAAGAATAGCATAAAGTAGCAGAACTATAGCTGAAATAGCATAAGAATAGCATAAAGTAGCAGAACTATAGCTGAAATAGCATAAGAATAGCATAAAGTAGCAGAACTATAGCTGAAATAGC
>NW_013954478.1:17690-22281 GCF_001266775.1 Austrofundulus limnaeus | reverse complement strand
CAAAGTCAATGGGGCAAAAATCAGCTAAAAAAGTATAAGTAGCTGAAATCCCCGGAGATATAGCAGGCATGGCATTAAAGAGCCGGACGTTTTGATATATGAATTGTACGAATCGGACAAAAACTGCGGGACGAGATACGTGCCGAAAAACGTACGGAAGAAGATAGAAGCGAGAATAATAAAGCAGTTGAAAAATAACCCAATTCAAAGTCAATGGGGCAAAAATCAGCTAAAAAAGTATAAGTAGCTGAAATCCCCGGAGATATAGCAGGCATGGCATTAAAGAGCCGGACGTTTTGCTATATGAATTGTACGAATCGGACAAAAACTGCGGGACGAGATACGTGCCGAAAAACGTACGGAAGAAGATAGAAGCGAGAATAATAATAAAGAGAAAAACAAAAACAATAGTGTGAATGCCTAATGGCATTCACACAATAATAATAATAATAAAGAGAAAAACAAAAACAATAGTGTGAATGCCTAATGGCATTCACACAATTATAAAAGTAACAAGTCAGAACACATGTAGTTTAACGTGTTTAGAGGGCTCGTGTTTGATTAGTTTGTTTTAAATTAAGTTTGTATAATTAATTGGGATATTTTTTACCTACTATATTTTACGTGCTGCGTTCAAGTGCGGGTTGAATGTCGTATTTTACTCAACCTGTTTTTAAACAGGACTTATAATAAAGCATTTCATTTTGTGTTTTGGTTCTTTGTTTGTTAGTCGTGTTTGAGTTGTTTCAGAGACACGAAGAAACACGTCGGTCGCTCTGCTGTCGACATGTTTCACCTCTGTTACAGTTAGTTTCAACAGTTTCAGAAGATCCGAGCTTCAGCTCGGTGCTTGAACGCACCCTCGGTCTGGAGGAGCGGGACTCGGAGGTTCTGCTCCCGCTGGGCACCGGAGGTGGACCGGGGGTTGGGAGGAGGTGGCTGTCCGATGAGCAGATGCTCTGGCTCGGGTAGAAGGCGGCAGCGGCCGGTCGGTCGGTGTTTTCTGCGGATGTAACGGTGTTTGTGCGGGTGGAGCTCGCGCAGCAGGGACGGACAGAGCGCGCGGGATGCTCCCGGGCGGAACTCCCGGCGCGGAACGATGGATTGCATCTGTATCGTTACAACGAAGGTAAAACCCGCCACACGAGCGGTCCAAATGATGATTTAAGTTCAGTGAGAGTTTAGGTTTAATTCGGCGCTAATTGTATCCGTCAGGCTTCTGTCTTTTCAGGACAAAATGTACTTTTTGAAAACGGTCCTCTGCAGTTGAACTGAACGGCACGGCTAATTAACTGAGTAGTAGACGCTGAAAATTGTGCATTTAAAAAGATTTTAAAAATAATTAATGTAGAGTGAACAGTGCCGAATTAATGTAAACACTGACAAAGTATAAATTATGTTGGGTTTTGTTCTTAAAGCTGTGTTGTTTTGGTTAAACTAAGGACATTTGTCTTATTTAGCGATTTTTAAATGCGGGTTTGGCTCAATATTTTCTCAGAGAAACTGCAGTTATTAGCATTTTGTAATGGAAACGTGATTTATCTGCTGTAAAGGTGAAGTGTTTGTTACTGATTAACAGCTCCTGATGATCCAGGTGATGCAGGCAGAACTTTTCAGATTATAAAGATTTTAAATCTTATAAATATGAAACAATTGAACTTGTTTCTGTGGTTGAAATGTAGTTTTTAATCTGAACTGTGCTGAGCAGAAAGCTGTTTTTGGAGTTGTCTCTGGTTTAATTGATGAGTTAATATTTGAAGATTTTAACTTTATTTTATTTGAACTTGTGTTCCTCTGTGAAAATGTAGAATTCAGATCATATTTTCAGTTTCCCATCATAAACAGTTACATCATGTTTTTTATAAGACTGTATTTAATATAAATATGAAGCAGTTTGAGCACAAATGTTTTCTGGTTTAAATCAGGTCTGGTTGAGAATAAATGAGCTGGTGTTGGTTTGAAGTGGATGTGATGGTTTCTAACAGCGGTCCAGCCCGGTCCAGCCCGGGTTCTGTGTGTTTGGGTTGAATCAGTGAAGCAGCTGACAGTCGACCTTTAACGGCACCACAGAGGCGGTTCTGTTCAGATGGCGTGTTTTCTCACGGCTCGTTTAACGGTTGATTTCAGTCCCGTTAAAGCCTTTTGTTGTTGTTTTCTTGTGTTGATTATGATCGGGCCCCTCACACAAGGTGCTGGCCCCTGCGGGTCGGCCCGGTTCTGCTCCTGTTTGTGGGGCAGGGCCTCGGTATTGGGACTATTTTCAGCGCTCGGTGACAGAACCAGAGAGGAGGAGTGGAGATGAATCATCAGATTTTCACTGTCAACAAACAAACAAACAAACAAACAAACGAACAAACTGGTGCTGGACTCTCAGAACCTGTCTGGCTCCAGCCCGTGGACCAGCAGAACCTCAGGCCCAGCTGTCAGCTGTGGGCGGGAGCAGACAGGAAGGAGGAGACTCTTAGGATGACCTTTAACCTTTAACTTCCTGTTCTGAAGCTTCATCAAGAGGAAAAATCAACTTTATTTTTCTCTGGACATTAAAGTGAAACTCATCCTGAAGCTTCTGTTCACAGAATAACAGGTTCTGGTCCAACAAACATTTACTGAACCTCCTGCTTTGTCCTCCTCTGTCCTCTGTCCTTCTGTCCTCTGTCCTTCTGTCTCCTGTCCTCTGTCTCTGTCCTTCTGTCCTCCTCTCTGTCCTCTGTCCTCTGTCTCTGTCTCTGCCCTGTCCTCTGTCCTCTGTCCTCCTCTGTCCTCCTCTCTGTCCTCTGTCTCTGCCCTGTCCTCTGTCCTCTGTCCTCCTCTCTGTCCTCGGTCCTCCTCTGTCCTCCTCTGTCCTCCTCTGTCCTCCTCTCTGTCTCTGTCTCTGTCCTCTGTCTCTGTCCTCTGTCTCTGTCCTCTGTCTCTGTCTGTCTCTGTCCTCTGTCTCTGTCCTCTGTCTCTGTCCTCTGTCTCTGTCCTCCTCTCTGTCCTCTGTCCTCTGTCTCCATCTTTCTGTGTGAAGAGTTGATTTCTGATAAAGACAGTTTGTTCACAGAATGATTTTTCATGTCAGTTTTCTGTCTGAGATCAGATTAGAGGCTTTTATTTTGAAAGTATATATTTGTAAAGTCAGCAGGAAACATGATGAAGCTGCAGCTCATCTTCACAGGAAGTAATCAGATTACTTTCTGGTTTCAGTTTCACTCTTCCTGTAATTAAATTTAGTTCATTAACTGATAAAAGTTACAGATTAATTCAGGATCTCTGCAGCTTCATGTCAACTTATCAGCAGAGAAGTGACATCATGATGTGACTCCGCCTCCAGCCGGTGGTCCTGCTCATAGATATATAAAGGTTAGATAAGTTGTACCTGCCAGTGGAGACTGACGTCATCAACAATTCACTCTGGAAAAAGGCGACATGTGTTTTTATCAGTGTTTGTCAGAGTTGGAGCAAAGGATTGTGGGTAAAATGATGCCTGGCTTTGACCTGAAATAACCCTGCTTCCTGCCTCTCCTCTGGGCCACGCCTCCTCACCTGGTGGAGCTTCCCACTGGACTAAACCTCTCCCACACCTGACAGGATGTGGGTGTGGGAGGGGCCTGTCAGCTACAGGTGAGATGATGTAATACGCTGTCCGGGTTTGATCTGGCGGCCATCTTTAATCCTGTCTGCTGCTGGGTCTGCAGACCAGGTGGGTCTGTGTGGTTCTGGAACACAACCCGTTTTATGAAACACTGCAGAACTCTTCCTGATCCTCCCTCTGGGTTTCACCATCTGTGGTTCTGGTAAAAGCCCGGGATGGTTGTTTGGGTCACCTGCTGTTCTGAGTCAAGTCCTGCAGGGGGCGCCACCTTCACAGCTCTTTACTCTGCAGGAAACGAGTCCTTAACTCAAACTCTGATCCAGTCCCTGATCCAGACCCTGATCCAGTCCCTGATCCAGACTCTGATCCAGTCCCTGATCCAGACTCTGATCCAGACTCTGATCCAGACCCTGATCCAGTCCCTGATCCAGACTCTGATCCAGACCCTGATCCAGACTCTGATCCAGACCCTGATCCAGTCCCTGATCCAGTCCCTGATCCAGTCCCTGATCCAGTCCCTGATCCAGTCCCTGATCCAGACCCTGATCCAGTCCCTGATCCAGACCCTGATCCAGTCCCTGATCCAGTCCCTGATCCAGTCCCTGATCCAGACTCTGATCCAGACTCTGATCCAGACCCTGATCCAGTCCCTGATCCAGACTCTGATCCAGTCCCTGATCCAGACTCTGATCCAGACCCTGATCCAGACCCTGATCCAGCAGAACCTCTCTGGTCTCCATCAAATCTTCAGTTCAGTTCTCTGATGGTCCCTCCTCAGGGCTTCAGTCAGGTTCAGGTTCTTGACTCTGACCTTTGACCCCCCGACTGATGCTTCATGATGTCATCACACCTTGGTGTCGTGTGAACACACCTGGATCAGTAAGCCCCTCCCACTGCACCTGTAAAACACAGCAGGATAACTTTAGACAGAGGCCGTCACATCTGAGCCTGTCAGGTGTGTGTGTGTGTGTGTGTGTGTGTGTGTGTGTGTGTGTGTGTGTGTGTGTGTGTGTGTGT
>NW_013954478.1:13374-16075 GCF_001266775.1 Austrofundulus limnaeus | reverse complement strand
AAATAAATCACCTGATAAAGACTTTATACCCTAAATAAACCACCTGATACCCTAAATAAATCGCCTGATAAAGACTTTATACCCTAAATAAACCACCTGATAGACTTTATACCCTAAATAAATCACCTGATAAACTTTATACCCTAAATAAATCACCTGATAAAGACTTTATACATTAAATAAACCCCCTGATAAAGACTTTATACCCTAAATAAATCACCTGATAAAGACTTTATACCCTAAATAAAGCCCCTGATAGACTTTATACCCTAAATAAATCACCTGATAAAGACTTTATACATTAAATAAACCCCCTGATAGACTTTATACATTAAATAAACCCCCTGATAAAGACTTTATACCCTAAATAAACCCCCTGATAAAGACTTTATACCCTAAATAAACCACCCGATAAACTTTATACCCTAAATAAATCACCTGATAGACTTTATACCCTAAATAAACCCCCCGATAAAGACTTTATACCCTAAATAAAGCCCCTGATAAAGACTTTATACCCTAAATAAAGCCCCTGATAAAGACTTTGTACCCTAAATAAACCCCCTGATAAAGACTTTACCTAAATAAACCCCCTGATAAAGACTTTATACCCTGAATAAACCACCTGATAGACTTTATACCCTAAATAAATCACCTGATAGACTTTATAACCTAAATAAATCACCTGATAAAGACTTTATACCCTAAATAAATCACCTGATTAAGACTTTATACCCTAAATAAACCACCTGATAGACTTTATACCCTAAATAAACCACCTGATAGACTTTATACCCTAAATAAACAACCCGATAGACTTAATACCCTAAATAAACCACCTGATAAAGACTTTATACCCTAAATAAACCCCCTGATAAAGACTTTATACATTAGGTTAACCCCCTGATAAAGACTTTATACATTAAATTAACCCCCTGATAAAGACTTTATACATTAAATAAACCCCCTGATAAAGACTTTGTACCCTAAATAAACCACCTGATAGACTTTATACCCTAAATAAACTTCCTGATAAAGACTTTATACCCTAAATAACCTGATAAACTTTGTACCCTAAATAAACCACCTGATAGTTTCTCCCTGATCTTTGACCCTTGGCCACAGGAGGATGAGGGGTGCTGCCTGACAGTTTTGTCTACATCTTATCCATGTAAAAACTGAAGCTGCTCTGTGGTTTGTGAAAGTTGAAGGAATAAAAGATCTTTTACAATATTAGATGTTTTAGTGGAGCAGAGAACAACCAGTTTCTATTCAGGTCTCTGGGTTTTATGGCAGTAATCATTGTTTACAGCTGTTGTTGTTGTTTACGTGTCTTCTGCTGATGTTTCCGTAAAGCTTCATCAGGTTGATTTTAAACTTTAACTAAACATTAAATTATCCTCTGAAACTCTGAACATGAATCAATCATCCTGATTTGATCAGATTGATAAAATATTTTATAAAATCATCAAATCTCAACCCCACTGATCAGTTCCTCACTGTCCCTCTGCTCTGGGACCCTCAGGTCAGCCAGGTGGTCTCTTTTCAGTCACACCATCTTCGTCCTGTCCTCCTCCTCTTCCTCCATCTGTCTCACTACTTCTTCTTCTGTTCCTGTCTTCTCCTCTTCATCAAACTGAAATTTCTTCTGTAATATTTGAACTTGGTAATAAATAAAAAATGTCTTCTTCAGCCGTTTGTTTCTGTCTCTGTGGTCCGATCTGATGTATAGATCCAAACCAGCAGCAGTCTAACAGAACCATGAGTCAGGTCTTATTTTCCTTCAGAGCAGACACTTTACTTATTCTAACTTAACTAAGCTTGAATAATAATAGACAGATGTTTCATCCAATCAGCCGCTGATTGAAGAAACTCACCTGTTTGAGTCCCTCTGAATAAATCAGGTAAACTAACCTTTAACTAAACAACTTAAAGCAGCGACAGAATAAACCCCAGCTGACCTCAACTGTTGTTTACTATGTAATAAACACAGAATACATATTTTCAATTAAACAAAGTAATGAAAAAAAAAGTTAAAACTAAGAAACCAGATGTTTGTGTAGCTGACAGCAAGACACCTTTAAAGTTCCAGATGTTTCCTTGAGATAAACATCTGCTTTTCTCCAACATCCATCTGTAAACATCTGGAACTGACTAGACCAGGTCTGAAGAACTGAGGAGACCAGGTCTGAAGGTTTTAAAGAACTGAGGAGACCAAGTCTGAAGGTTTTAAAGAATTGAGGAGACCAAGTCTGAAGGTTTTAAAGAACTGAGGAGACCAGGTCTGAAGGTTTTAAAGAACTGAGGAGACCAGGTCTGAAGGTTTTAAAGAACTGAGGAGACCAAGTCTGAAGGTTTTAAAGAACTGAGGAGACCAGGTCAGCTGCTGTGGGTACGTCCAGGTGGTCTCTGAGGTCAGCTGCTGTGGCTACGTCCAGGTGGTCTCTGAGCTCAGCTGCTGTGGGTACGTCCAGGTGGTCTCTGAGGTCAGCTGCTGTGGGTACGTCCAGGTGAAGACTTCCTGCTCCTGTTGGTTTGAGTCTGTACATCAGGAAGATCTGGATTCAGTCTATAATTTGAGGACACTCAGACCCTGGTCTGTGTGTGAACCTGCTTCTGTCCTGCTGTTCCTTCATGCTTTTTGACCCCTGCGAGACTCCGTCTGTCCCCCTCCTCCTCCTCCTCCTCCTCCTCCTCCTCC